>NC_068276.1:1678042-1846221 GCF_025860055.1 Xyrauchen texanus
TTACTGTTACGATCCCTTGTTGTCCGTCCCGTGTTTTCCGTTTCACTTATCACGTTCCGTGTCACGATCCCTTGTTGTCTGTACTGTGTTTTCTGTTTCACTCATCACCGCCGTCTCTGTGTTAAACTATGGATCCAGCGGTCCAATGAGCGAACTTCCGGCTGCTCAGTCTAAAACAAGGGGACCGACCGGTGGAGGACCACATTGGCGACTTTCTCGAGCTGGCTAACGTCTCTGACTTCCCGGACTCTGCCCTGGTGGTCTTCTTCAGGGGCAACCTGAACACCTCACTGAGGGAGCGGTTGCCACTGGCAACGCACGAGTGGACTCTCTGCAGCTTCGTGGAGGTGACTTTGCGGGTCTGCGGCTCGCCGTTAACCGTGGGCGTCACTGAGGAGGACCCTACCTCTCCTCCCTCAGTGGTGACTCTCCAGTCACCCATGGCGCTTCCTGTCACGCCAGTCCCACCTGTCAGCGAGCTCACCCCCACGCAAGTCGCCTTCCACGAGCCAGCGCGGTCCACTTCGTCTGCCCGGAGGAGGAAGAGAAGACGGGCTTCCGCCTCCCGGCCCACGCCAGCCCCGGTCTGCGAGCCAGAGCCCACACCAGCCCCGGTCTGCAAGCCAGAGCCCACGGTCAGCGAGCCAGAGCCCACGCCAGCCACGGTCAGCGAGCCAGAGCCCACTCCAGCCACGGCCAGTGAGCCTGAGGCCACGCCAACCACGAACAGCGTTCCAGCGTTGTCAGCCTCATCCGTCCGGAGGAAGAGGAGAAAGGGAAGGGTCTCTTCTCCCCAACCTCCGTCTACCGCAACTCTGTCCCCAGAACCCCCCGTGGCTCTGCCCTCAGCGTCCAGCGAACCCAAGCTCGCGCATACCATGGTCAACCAGCCAATGCCTGTAGCCTCAGACGTCAGTGAGCCAGTGCCGACAGCCTCAAACGTCAGTGAGCCAGTGCCTGTAGCCTCAGATGTCAGTGAGCCAGCGCCCGTAGCCTCGACCGTCCCTGAGCCAGCACCTGTAGCCTCGACCGTCCCTGAGTCAGCGCCTGTAGCCGCGACCGCCCCTGAGCCAGCGCCAGTGGCCATGACCGTCCAAGAGCCAGCTTCTCTCGAGTCTTCCAGGGCTCCTCCTCTCGAGCCTTCCAGGGCTCCGCCTCTAAAGTCTCTCAAGTCTCTCGAGTCTTCCAGGGCTCCTCCTCTCAGGCCTCCCAGGGCCCCACCTCTCAAGTCTCTTAAGTCTTCCAGGGCTCCTCCTCTCGGGCCTCCCAGGGCCCCGCCTCTCGAGGCACTCAGGGCTCCGCCTCTCGAGCCTCTCGAGCCACTCAGAGCTCCACCTCTCGAGCCACTCACGGCTCCGCCTCTCGAGCCTCCTACGGCTCCGCCTCCCGAGTCTCTCAGGGCATCGCCTCCCGAGTCTCCTGAGCCTCCTACGGCTCCGCCTCCCGAGGCTCTGCCTCCTGAGCCTCCCGAGCCTCCCTCAGCTCCGCCCTCTGAGCCTTCTTCGCCCTCGCCTCCTTCGGCTCCGCCTCCTGAACCTCCTTCAGCTCCACCTCCTGAGCCTCCCTCGGCTCCGCCTCCGAAGCCTCCTTCGGCTCCGTCTTCAGAGCCTTCTTCGCCCTCACCTCCCTCGGCTCCGCCTCCTGAACCTCCCTTTGGTTCCGCCAACCACGACTCCGCCTCCGAAGCCTCCCTCGGCACCGCCTTCTGAGCCTTCTTCGCCCTCGCCTCCTTCGGCTCCGCCTCCTGAACCCCCTTCAGCTCCACCTCCTGAGCCTCCCTTGGCTCCGCCTCCGAAGCCTCCTTCGGCTCCGTCTTCAGAGCCTTCTTCGCCCTCACCTCCCTCGGCTCCGCCTCTGGAGCCTCCTTCAGCTCCATCTCCTGAGCCCCCCTCGGCTCCGCCTCCAGTGGCTCCCTCAGCTCCGCCTTCTGAGCCTTCTTCGCCCTCGCCTTCTTCGCCCTCGCCTCCCTCGGCTCCGCCTCCTGAACCTCCCTCGGCTCCTCCACCTGAGCCTCCTTCAGCTCCACCTCCTGAGCCCCCCTCGGCTCCGCCTCCAGTAGCTCCCTCAGCTCCGCCTTCTGACCCTTCTTCGCTATCACCTCCCTCGGCTCTGCCTCCAGAGCCTCCCTCGGCTCCACCTCCCAAGCCTCCCTCGGCTCCGCCTACGCCTTCCACTGCGCCTCCTCCCAAGCCTTCTACGGCTCCGCCTACGCCGTCAACGGCGTCGCCTCGCAAGCCTTCTACGGCCCCGCCTCCGAAGTCCTCCTTGGCTCCGCCCACCACGGTTCCGCCTCCTGACCCACCCAAGGCCCTACCACCTGAGTCTGCCACGGCTCAGCCTGCCTCTGCACCGCCCCCCGTGTTTCCCACGGCACTGCCTGCCTCTGCGCCGCCCACAGTGTACCCCACAGCTCCGCCTCCCTCTGCGCCGCCGCCCAGGTCTACGACTGCGCCGCCTCAGAAGTCTTCCGCGGCTCCGCCAGCTTCCCCAGAGGTCACTCCTCCTCCCAGGCCCCCTGGACCGGCCCTACATAAGAGAAGTAAAGTCAAACCAAGTCATAAAACCTCAAACCTCGTCAAATAGGCGGTCAGTAGCCCATTAGGATATGGGAACGTGTCGGAGGGTCCCTGTATCCTGCGCGCCAGCCTCAGAAAAATTTTCGGGGCCCCGGGGCGGGCGCCCGTTCGTTCGGGGGGTCCGACGGGGAAGGTCTTTGATGCGGAGGACCGCCTCGGGCGCAGAAGACCCCCGCCACGGGCGTTTAAAGGAAGACCCCCGAATATAGCCTCTCCAGTGCAGTTCAGCCTTTACCCACGTGAGGGCGGCCTCACGTCCCACCTCTGGCTCGAATGAATGGGCGCCTTCTCCATTCATATCGATGGCAACCGGGCGCCTCTCGGGGCAGGGCTCTCCCTCTTTCCATTTGTTGCAATGTGTTCTTTTAATGGGGGAGTGGGACGCAATGCCCCCTGAAGACCCCCATGGACCCCTGTGCCACCCTGGGGGGGGGGTGGGGTTGTCCACGGACCCATTATCCTCCCCCTGACCCACTATTTTACCCAAACTGACCAGTGAGACCCCCTGACCACCCTGGGGGGGCGGGGTTGTCCACAGACCCATTATCATCCCCCTGACCCACTATTTTACCCAAACTGAGTCAACCAACAGACTATCTATCCATTAGCATTTGATTGTATAGCTGTATGTCCACCAACAGACTAACTGCCCATTCATTTGACTGTAAGTGGGACTACCCACGTACAATTTATTCAAAAAGCTATCTGCCCATTAGCAATTGATTGTATAGCTGTATGTCCACCAACAGACTAACTGTCCATTCATTTGACTGTAAGTGGGACCACCCACGTACAATTTATTCAACAGGCTATCTGCCCATTAGCAATTGATTGTATAGCTGTATGTCCATCAACAGCCTAACTGCCCATTCATTTGACTGTAAGTGGGACTACCCATGTACAATTTATTCAACAGGCTATCTGCCCATTAGCAATTGATTGTATAGCTGTATGTCCACCAACAGCCTAACTGCCCATTCATTTGACTGTAAATGGGACTACCCACGTACAATTTATTCAACAGGCTATCTGCCCATTAGCAATTGATTGTATAGATATATGTCCTCCAATAGACCACTGTCCATTCATTTGACTGTATATGGGACTACACACATGCAATTGGATGAAATCATTGATTTGATCCAGAAGTTATAAAAATGCAGTACACCAAGTGATGATTTTGGGTCCATTAAACTGATTGGAAGTGGGTAGTCCCACTTCCAATCAAAGTAATGGGCTAAAAGGATAGACAGACAGACAGACAGATAGACAGATAGACAAACATCCTACAAATAGATACATACATACATAGACTGGACATATTGAGAACTGCACTGTGCAAAAGTGCTAAAAAGTGGAATTCTTAGCAAAGAATCACAGACAGGGATTGCTGAGATCCCACATACAATTTGTCACATTAAATAGATTGGAATTGGGACTACCCACATTAAATTTGTGGGATGTGCATATCTCAGCTCTAGGCAGACTTGGGAAGCTGAAACTTGTATTCCTGTTCATCTCCAAGCCTCCTCTTTCTATGGTATAAATTTCATTAAGATCGGAGGATGTTGAAAATTTCGTGCATACCCCTGCATGCAAATTTCGACTTACTCAGATTTTCTTGAAACTCACAAGATAGGAAGAGGAGGCTTGGAGAAGCACAGAAAAAAAGTTTGAGCACACTAAGTCTGTCCAGAGCTGAGATCTGGACATCCCACATGCAATTTATTTGCATTGTCTGAAATCATCACTTTTTGGACATGGTTTTTTTTAACTCCTGGATCAAATTTTTGACATATAATCACATTTAGTGACTGTAGGACTCCCCCTGAACAACATAAGCCCTTCAAAACATCAAAATTCCACTGACCACGAAACCTTCATTTCTGTGAATGGGTCAAATTGGAGTTGGGATGTGCATATCTCAGCTCTGGAGAGAATTGGGAAGCTGAAACTTGTATTTCTGTTGTTCTCCAAGCCACCTCTATGTATGGTATAAATTTCATTAAGATCGGAGGATGTCGAAAATTTCGTGCGTGCCCCTTTAAGGATTTGTGCGCGCAAATTTCGACTTCCTCGAATTTTCTTGAAACTCACAACATAGAAAGAGGAGGCTGAGATTAGGTCAGAAACACAAGTTTCAGCTTCCTAAGTCAATCCAGAGTTGAGATCTGGACATCCCACGTACAATTATTCCCATTTGGAGAAATAAAGGTTTCGTGGCCAGTGAAATTTTTTTGTTTTGAAGGGCTCAGGTTGATCAGGGGGCTTCACTAATTCACCTAAATGTGATTATACATCATAAATGTTATCCTGGAGCTATAAAAACGCAGTACACCAAGTGACGATTTCAGCCAATGCAAATAAATGGCATTTGGGTACACCCACTTCCAATCAATTGAATGGGTCAAAACTCATCACTTGGTGGACTTCATTTTTATAACTCCAGGATCATTTTTATAACTCCAGGATCACATTTTTGACTTAAAATCACATTTAGGTGACTCTGTGAAGCCCCCTGAAACACATAAGCCCTTCAAATTTGTGTATTCTGTACATAATACACAAATACAACATGTTTATGCAATTTACAACTCATAAACATGCATCATTTGCCTAAAAAAATTAAGTGTCCATAAGCATTTTGTCCTATGGAGTCTCAACAGCAGGTTTATGTGCTATTCATTTGAAACACTTAACATTTACATGCAGTTCTCTTACGAGAGGTTCTCTCGTATTGCGTAAGCTAGCTTACGCTACGGGAAAGATTCATCTTTTCTGAGATACTGAAGCCAAAAAATTATCCTTAATTTTTGTATCCATTGTCAACGCAGTGCGGCAGCTGCAGACCTTGAGCGGGCTAGCTAGCGAGATCATAGGTTGCTCTGCGGCAACTGCTGCAGCCTATAGACGAGCTTGGGCGAACTCGCATCCAATGAGAGGCGTCCGCGCTCTCACTGCATCAAAGCCCGCCAAAATGGGCGTGACTTGAGTGCATATAAGCGTAGTTCGTAGGCTGGAACCCTGATTTTCATCTCTTCAGCGAAGCTCTTCGCATCGCTGACCTGGAAGCCGCGTCGCCGTTCGAGGGGCATCAAGCAAGCGTGGACAGCGCTAGAAGAAGCCGGCCGTCTCAGCCACCTTCAGCCATCCTGCGAAGCTACGCCATCCGACGATGTATCCTTTTATTCAGCAAGCTAGTTCTCACGAACTATTCACAAAAGAGTACGAAGCGTCTTTTTCAAGATGCCTCGCTCCACTTGCGCCTCATGTCGCGCCCTTCTCAGCACAGGAGACCGCCACATCATCTGCGCTCTCTGCCTGGGACTGGGGCACGCAGAGCTCACCCTCACTGAGGGCGGATGCGATTTCTGTGAGGAGCTACCGATGTCGACCCTCGCGGGCTCGACTCGAGCGCTCAAAGCAGAAACCGCCGCACCGCCTTACCTTCAGCAGCGCAGGAAGAAGCGCCGCTCACAAAGGCTGCCGGAAACTGTGGTTGAAGCGACTGCCTCGCCGAGCCTTTCCCTCGAGCATCGCTTTCACCCTCCCGCCCTCGGACGCCAGCGCAGTTGCCGCCGAGCGGCCGCACTGCTGCCATCTCAGATGACGAGGCAGAGGATAAGGGCCGCTGTTCCATCATGGCTTCGGACAGCGAGGAGTGGTCAGGCTCCCAAGCCTCCTCCTCGGCCCAGGAATCCAGAAGGACCAGCGCCGAGTCGAAGGGAGTTAACACGCCTCCTCACACAGGCCGTCGACCGCCTCGGGCTCGAGTGGTCACCGCCCCTGAGCAGGCACCCAACAGACTCGACGGCTGCTTTCTTCAAAGCCATCGCCGCTCTACACCCGCGGCCGGGCCGCTCCCTTCCTGCCGGAATTACACACGGAGCTTGCAAAGTCGTGGAACGCTCCTTTTCAGCCAGGTCCCGTTCCCACGTCTCCACCTCTCTCGCGTCGGTGGACGGCGCCACTGAGAGAGGCTACTCCTCCATCCCTCCGGTCGAGGACTCGGTAGCAGCACACCTTTGTCCGCCCTCCGCGAGATGGCGTTCCAAGCCTGTGCTCCCGTCTAAGGCCTGCAGAACGACTTCCGCCTATGTTGGCCGCGCCTATTCCGCCGCCCGGCCAAGCGCATCTGCTCTGCACTCAATGGCCGTTTTACAGATCCTACAAGCAGACCTTCTTCGGGAGTGGGATGAGAAAGGCAGGCACCCAGAGGCTGTTACTGATCTACGAAGCGCGACAGACCTCGCCCTTCGTGCTACCAAAGCTGCAGCCCAAGCTCTAGGGAAGTGCATGGCCTCGCTGACTGTGACCGAGAGACACTTGTGGCTAACACTAGCCGACATGGGAGAAGCAGAGCGCTCCACGTTCCTCAACGCACCGCTCTCTCCGACCGGGCTCTTCGGCGCCGCGGTGAGTGGCATTGTTGACCGCTTCTCAGAAGTCCAGAAAGCCACCCAAGCCATGAACCTCTTCCTGCCGCGTCGCGCTAGCTCCTCTGCAGGCCGCTCACGTGATCAGCCTCCTGCACGAGCCTGTTCACAGCGCCCAGTTCAACAAACTCAGACTTCTCAGCGTCGACAGGGCGGCCGCCCTCGATCGCGCTCAGACAGCCGCCGCAGACTGCCACCCCCCCGCGGGCCTCGTCTTAAGGTAACGCTGAAACCCGAGCAGCCGAAGTCTTCCTAACTGTGTTGAACAAACGACGGCTCAGTCCCGCCGTGGCCGGACCACCGTCAAAGCTTCGCCCCCTGTCAGTCCCCTTCTCTCAGGCTACTGCAGTGGTGAATTTAGCAGCCAACAAGCCGGTGACACTGCCCGCTTGCCTGCACTCAAACGCCGTTTTCACGGCGGCCCAAATAAATCTTGTAAAGAGCAAACATGTCTTATGTGTAGAAACTGTGCCCACAATCCAGTGTTCACCTCTACACACAAGCACTGCATGTCTCGTGTCCCCACCAGAGCACGCTCACATAAAGCGGTTACGAACCGCTCGAGCGCTAGAGTCAATAAATGCGCCCACGAATACGTGCGCGCGCCCATTCTCTGCCCGCTCTGTTACACGGCCAGCAAACATTCCTCTGTGTGTAAGTCCCGTGCCCATGACTATGCTTGCGCATCAGGTAACAGATGTGACTCTTTCCCCATTCATTCCAATCGGAAGTCACTCACAGAACAGCCTGTTCATGCTGTCTGCGAGCAATCATGCATAAACACACTAAACGGCTCACACATTTTGTTCAGCTCTGTGTGCGGCAATCAGAGCGAATTGGCCATTCACTCTCTAGCGTTACGCTTCAAAGCGTGGGAAGCTATTCCAGGGATATCCAAGTGGGTGTTAAGCACAATACAACAGGGCTATTTGCTACAGTTCGATCGCCGCCCTCCTCGCTTCAGAGCTGGCTCGAAACCACTGTGAACACGGAAGCACCGTGCATGCTTCGTTCAGAAATAGCAAGCCTTCTGTGCAAAAGGGCCATAGAGAAAGTGCCACCCTCTCTGAGCTGAGTCGGGGCTTTACAGCCGTTATTTTCTTGTTCCCAAGAAAGACGGCGGCCTCAGACCCATATTAGATCTCAGGGTTTTGAACAAGGTGCTTGCAAAAGACCGTTCAAAATGCTTACAATCAGGAAACTCCTCGCGCATGATGCGCCAGGGGACTGGTTTATTTCTCTCGATCTGAAAGATGCATACTTTCAGATTCAGATAAATCCCCATCACAGGCCATTCTTGAGATTCGCCGACGGCCAGGTTTATCAATACACCGTCCTTCCGTTCGGCCTGTCCTTAGCACCCCGTACTTTCACGAAGTACATGGATGCGGCGCTCGCACCCCTGCGGAGACAGGGTTTGCGAATTTTGAACTATTTGGACGACTGGCTGATTATGGCACAGTCACATATGGAGCTTCTGTCTCACAGAGCAGTTCTCCTCAGCCATCTGAACAGTTTGGGTCTTGCAGTCAATTGGACCAAGAGCTCACTACAGCCCAGTCAGACAATTTCCTTCCTTGGAATAGAACTAGACTCCGTGGCAATGACGGCTCAGCTTATCTACACAGCGGCGCCGTGTTCAGCGACTAGCCGCATCTTTTCAGATGAACAGCCTCACGCCTTTGAAGAAATTCCAGAGAGTGCTAGGTTACATGGCCTCAGCCGCAGTAGTACTTCAGCTGGGTTTACTGCACATGCGCCCGCTTCAGCATTGGCTAAACACCCGCGCCTCTCGCCGGGCTTGGGCCACAGGCCGCCAGCCCATCAAGGTGACTCAGACCTGTATTTCAGCTCTGCAGCCCTGGACATTGGCCGAATGGTATCAGCGGGGAGTGACAATGGGAGCTGTATCTCGCCGAAAGTCATCTCGACAGACGCCGTCCAACACGGGTTGGGGCGCGGTCTGCGAGGGCTCTCCGGTTTTCGGCCTATGGTCAGTTCAGGAAAAGCTCCTTCACATAAATTGTCTGGAAATGATAGCGGTCGAGTACGCCGCGTGCGCTTTCTCCCGGTCATTCAGGGTCACCACGTCCTGGTCCGTTCGGACAACAGATCTGTGGTATCCTACCTAAACCGTCAGGGCGGTGACAGATCCAGGAACCTATTTCATCTGATCGAAACGCATACTGAGTTGGTCCCAGTGCCACCTGCGCTCGCTGAGGGCGACGCACGTGCCAGGCCACCTGAACGACGGCCCGGACAGACTGTCCAGAGACAATATTCCCCAGGGGAATGGTCCCTGCACGCTCAAACAGTCCAGACGTTATGGCACCTATTCGGCAGAGCAGAGACAGACCTCTTTGCGTCCAAAGAGAACTCTCACTGCCCAATATTTTTCTCGAAGCGAGGACGCGCTGGCCCAGGACTGGCCCAGACGCCCGCTTTACGCCTTCCCTCCCGTCTCGCTATTGCCACAGGTAATGCAGAGGATCAGGGAAACGCGTCACTCGGTGCTCCTCATAGCCCCGCGTTGGGAGAATCAGACATGGTTCCCGGAGCTTACGCAGCTGTCACTGACAGCGCCGTGGCCCATCCCAGTGAGAGCAGATCTCCTCTCTCAAGCTCGCGGCACAATCTGGCATCCCCACCCAGAGCGCTGGGCGCTGCATGCGTGGCTGATCAACGACTACCCGTCGCTCTGCCAGGAGTAATAAACACCATCATACACGCTAGAGCCCCTTCCACGAGAAGACTCTATGCGTCAAAATGGTCTGTGTTCTCAAAATGGTGCACCGACAGAGACCTGGTCATCGCTGCTCGTATTTCTACAAGAGCTGCTGGATAAGGGCAGATCCCCATCCACGCTCAAAGTGTATGTGGCGGCCGTTGCGGCGTTCGCTGAACCCCTGCACGGCCAGTCATGGGGTAAAAACGAGCTGGTCATCCGCTTCCTCAGGGGAGCTAGAAGGATGAACCCCCCGCGCCCCCAATCGGTTCCTATCTGGGATATTTCTATAGTTCTCGAAACTATGAAAGCCCCCCTTTCGAACCACTTCAATCCGTGGATTTGAAATACCTTTCACTCAAAACCGTTTTTCTGACTGCCCTGTCATCAGTCAAACGTGTGGGAGACCTTCACGCGCTGTCTGTCAGCGCTGCGTTTCTTGAGTTTGGACCAAGTGACTCCAAGGTCATTTTAAAGCCTAGACACGGCTATGTTCCCAAGATGATCGGTACTCCTTTCAGAGCACAGGTCATTTCCCTATCGGCGCTGCCAGCACCCGATAGCGAATGCGACGCCAATCTCCTTTGCCCAGTCAGAGCACTGAGATTGTATACTGCGCGCTCCGCCGCTTTCAGACGCTCTGAGCAGCTTTTCGTTTCGTTCGGAGGGCGCACCAAAGGTCTCGCCGCCTCGAAACAGACACTGTCTAGATGGATAGTGGACGCTATTGCTGCTGCATACGCGTCAAAAGACCTGCCATGCCCGTTGGGCATTAGGGCTCACTCCACTAGAGGCATGGCATCCTCGTGGGCATGGTCCAGCGGGATTTCCATTCACGACATATGTGTGGCAGCGGGATGGACTTCCCCCTCCACCTTTGTCAGATTTTACAATATGGAAGTGCCCGCTCTGCAGGCAAAACTACTAGCGGTTTAATACGCTACAGCTCCCCTGGTGAGCTGCACTGATGGGACACATTCCACACAAGACCGGCACCGCCGCTCTGTTGTTCCCTTCCCACTATGTGCTTATGTATTACACAATCAATGACCCGCATTCTTGCCGGCCAAATATTATTTCCCCACTCATAAGGGCTCCCCCGGGTCCCCCTTAATTCCCTGGGGCTCATACAGTGGATGCTTGGCGCGCACGGCGTTGACAAGCATCCACTCGTCTATAGGCTGCAGCAGTTGCCGCAGAGCAACCTATGAGCTCGCTAGCTAGCCCGCTCAAGGTCTGCAGCTGCCGCACTGCGTTGACAATGGATACAAAAATTAAGGATAATTTTTTGGCTTCAATATCTCAGAAAAGATGAATCTTTCCCGTAGCGTAAGCTAGCTTACGCAATACTCGTTCCCTCATCTAGAGAGAACCGAGGTTACGTTAGGTAACCGATACGTTTTATTGACAACATCCCTTTGGCAGCACTCAGAATACACAATACAACAAGTTGATGCAACTATCAACTCATAAACATGCACAATTAGCTTCAGAGTGAGAGTCAAAGGTCAATGATTAATCATTACCATTGTAATTGTCTTATAGTTGGAGAACCATTGAAACTGGCTTGAAAATGGAGATGGGGGAGGGGATCCAAATACAAGCCAAAACATGCAATTGAGGTTGTAGTGGGGGGAAACAGTATGCTTTACTATGTTCCTTTATGAAATAGTACTCAACTCAGCCTAATATAACAAGCTGATTCAACTATCAACTCATAAACATGCACAATGAGCATAAAAAACGAATTCCCACGAGCCATGCATTTGGTGCTATTCAAACCAGTTGGAAGTGGGCACTTCCTGTATGATTCGGTGAAAAAAGCCTTGAATCATATGCCAGCAACTTCAGCCGTCGAGTACTCCTTCCTGGAGCCTTCATATACAACATGTAACGAATTCAAGTCCCTCGGTGTTAAGCAAGTACTTTAAAAAAAATCAAGAAAAATATTCCTGAAAAATGATTGTCACATTACACACATTAGTCAGTCAATGAAGCACTTAACAAAGTCATTCAGACTTGAACCTTTTCACAGTGACTAAGGGGCCCCTGAGAAGCTACAGATTTACATTTAGAGCCATTTGGACCTTTCCAAGTCATGTCCACGGTCCCGCTGTGAAAATGAATGGTACAAATTGTAAGTGGGATTGCTCTTCCCGATGTCCCAAAGACCCCAGATTTCGCACAGTGACACGTCAAGGGCCCCTTATCGACATACTAAGAGGACTAAGGCCTAGGGTGCAAAAAAGTATTTTTCATTAATTTCAACAGATCTCTCTGCCTGTCACAGGAATCAATGAGACAGGCTTCATTTTGGGCCTGTGTGCGACAGTCCGTTCATCGGAGCCTTTAATACTCAGCAATCCCCCAGGGCTTCCAAACTCTAGGACCTGACTCGGGGGTCCCTAGCGATCAAATATCTCAAATTTTGAGGTCCTGCGACCTCGGGAACCCCCTTTTCTAGACGTCCCACTATCCCTTTCAATCAATGCATTTTTCACAATGTGTTTGTGGACAACGTCCCTAAATGGGCCAAATGAATGGAAAATAAGGTCAAAAGGTCACGAGACTCTCCACGCTGTCTAAGGGCACCCCGACGATGCGCATATGTCGATTTCAAGTCGTTCGGACCTTTCTGAGCCCCGTCCTCCAACCCGTTGTAGAAAACGAATGAAACAAATTGCACGTGGGCTTTTTCTAGAAAGGTCCCCCAGCCCCCAAATTTCACATGGCGGTAGCCTGACGCCCCCCGAAAGACATACCGAGAGCACGTGGCTCTAGAAAAAAGGAAACTTTTTTTGGGGAGTTTGTGCAAGATTCTCTCAAAATCCTTTTGCACTTAAAGCTTGAAAGAGCCTCTTGAAGGATGAGAGGCCACTAGGGTTAGGGTTTGAATATAAGCTCAGGAAGGTTCTAGAGACCCCAAGTTTTGGTTCCTGATTCGGTGGGGACCGGACGCCATGGATCGGGAGTTTCGAGAGCCTGCGACCTTTTGACCCCTCTTTTCCAGACGTCCCACTATCCCTTTGAATCGATGCATTTTTCACAACATTTTTGTGGACAACGTCCCTAAATGGGCCAAATGAATGGAAAATAAGGTCAAAAGGTCACGAGACTCTCCACGCTGTCTAAGGGCACCCCGACGATGCGCATATGTCGATTTTGAGTCGTTCGGACCTTTCTAAGCCCCGTCCGCCAACCCGTTGCAGACAATGAATGAAACAAATAGTCTGTGGGCTTTTTCTAGAAAGGTCCCCCAGCCCCCAAATTTCACACGGCGGTAGCCTGACATCCCCCAAAACACATACCGAGAGCACGTGGCTCTAGAAAAAAGGAAAAGTTTTTTTGGGGAGTTTGTGCAAGATTCCCTCAAAATCCTTTTGCACTTAACCCTCTGGGGTCTGAGGGTGTTTTGGGCCCTGGAGAAGTTTTGACATGCCTTGACATTTGTGCTTTTTTCAGTTGCTTAAAAACATATTAATGGCTTAAGTCTGATAACACTATATTCAGCACAAACTGGGCTACAATAATATGTGACCAACATGTATGTACAGGTTTGTATTTTTGAGAAAATAACGTTTATGCGTGGTTTTTGAAAAAATTAAAATTTTAAGTCACTGAAATAAGGTCATATAACACATACTAAACATTTGTCCTCAAGACTTTTGAGAACTGGATCTTGTAGCCTAGAGTTTTTGCTACAAAATGATGTGAAAAATCATCCTGATCACTCATTCATACAAAACAATATAGTCACTTAACTTTTGTAAGACAATTTTAGTGCTGAATGGTAATATGCGAGGAGGCGTGAACTATCATGAATATTTATGTGATTCACACCTGAGGACACAAAGACCACTCCTCTGGGCCTATCAATGAGGAATGTGACAAAGAGAATGAATGTGAGGAGATTTAATGATCAAAATCAAGTTTTAAGTTAAAAGAAGTAATCTGACTATATATTTTCTTTACATAAAGACTTTACTTAATTTTAGACCTACACTACCATTAAAATAAGTCTCTTCTGCTCACCAAGACTGCATTTATTTGATCCAAAATACATATGATAATATGCTGATTTTCTAATATGGGCATATTTAAAGTGTATTTTACTCATTTAACCTGAACACATATTTGCAAGCACAAGCATTGTTGATGATAACGAGGCAGCATAAACACATTAAAATATAATCTAACATTCATATTATTTTTATATCATATTACATATCATATTTATATCATACAGCATACAATGTAAATAACAACATTTACCTGTAACTAAAACTTGCCTATTAGGACATGTCAATACTTTGAATCCTGTCTGGAAACAGTCACACTAGTAAAATATGTACATGTTTATATAAAATAGCATGTCAGCTAATGAAAACTAAATTACTTGCTTGTCTGAAATTGTATCCTCTGCTGGATCAAGTCTCTCTTCAAAATACAAATGTTCATCTGAGTCCCGCTCTTCTGAAAAATGTTAACTCATCCTTACATCCAGGAGTATCATTACAAACATGCAGAAAAGTTGAGTTGTGTTGACATCAAATCTCGCAGTCGGGGGCGTTTACCATTTGCCTCGATCGCCTCAGCACATTAGCGTATGAATGGCGCGCTCTGCTGGTGGGTGTGATCACATTACAGATAATGAAGCTGAGCCAGGAAAACCGTACATCGCTTTGTTTTATACAGATTACATTGCAGGATAATATTTGTTTTAAATTTGAATTGTTTTATTTAAAAGTAGACATTTTAACCTGTTAAGCTGCAACCCCACTTTTGAAAAATCCCCAGAAATGGCATACCAAACTGAAACAGATACAGTTCATAAACCATTTGTTCTAAAAGCACAAGTATGATCCCATTTGAAAGCTGACACCTGGCAGTTTATTGTAAATGTAGAATTAATTATTGTCATAATGAAAAAAAATAGTTATAAATAGCTTCAAAGTTTTGTCAAGTTATTAGAAATGTATTTTTATGAAATATTTTCATGAAAATAAAATTGAAGTTGGCATTGCAGCAATCTAGAAATGCACTGCAGCTAAAGCCACACGCCTGACCATGTTATATTTAAAATCTGAAGATGACAAGTCTAAAACTCTGTATTTAGTTAAATGTTTTTCAAGCTCATGTCATACGACTTTATTTTGATTAGACTCTAAAATGCAAACTGATGTTTATTGTCATGTTCTAAGCATCTATTCAGTCTATTGTCTCTGTTTATTTATGTGGTGTAAACGATCTCCATTCAGTCTCAGTCTCCCCTGCACACATTCACACCTCTCCAGCCTGGTTATGGCTCTAAATATGCTTTTCTTTTGTCTGCATTATAATTACTAACGACTGGCTATTCACACTGTTTCAATCCCTAATCTCTTTTAGGGAAAGTTCTCAAAGTTCTCACCTTACATTTTAAACTATATAAAATGACCTTCTTGAAAAAAGAAACATTTCAGCAAGCAGTCCTATTTAAAAATATTAATAAAAATAACAGCTAGGTAGTAGGTGCACCAAGCTAGCTATCATATTAGCTTAGCACACCATCAATACACGACAATTTATGAGATTAAAACCATGTTTGTGCTCTAAAACTTACTTTATAGCACAAGTCGAGTGTTTTAAAAACCTTTTGTGCTCTGATTTGGCTTCAGATAAAAAAATCAGACAGAAAATATATTATTTTATAGTATTCTGCACGATGATAAAGTCTATATCGATTAGCATTACATTATCAATATAATCTATTATTATGAAAATACCTGACATGGCTCGAAGAACACAGATAAATCAAATATCATTGCAATCATGTTTATTGTCTTCAAAACATCTTTATCTGCAGTTACAGCAATCTCTGATAGCTTTGTTGTGTCAGGGTCTTCCTGGAATGTCACATGATTATGGCACTTCTTCGTGTGTTCCATATATGGAGTTCCATATACTGTGCACAGAGCGCCGGCGCCCTCAGGCTGCCAGTATGGATTGATAACACAATACATCAGAGTCTCCAGCGCTCATAATGATTACATCGACGCATTTGGGTATATATTCAATAAATATGATTCCTGTCTATATAAATCTGATGTAAACCTATGAGAATCTATCAATATTTCTCCAAATCTGCAAATTTTTGAGATAAAAGACCTGAGGGACGTTGTTTTGTCAAGCGCTGTCATGACGGTCTCACAGGAGTTTTTTTCTGAATGAGAGCGGCTGACGCTCATAATTCATATTAAAGGTATCGACTCATTTTTTTGATTACATAACTCCAGACACAAATTAAGACATAACTGTCACTGTAAGTTTCTCAGAATACAATAGTGGTCAAATACTGAACCTTGAGTCTTATATCTTTTTAATGATGTATAGTTTGTCAAGGTAATAACATTAAATCTGATAGTAACTTTGAACTATTTAAAAAAAAAAAATGCTTCAGAGCGCCAGCGCTCTGGCAACGGTTAACAGCTTTCTTTAGACATATGTTTCATGTTTGTGTGAGAAGAATTCGCGGAGTTTAAGTAAATTTTAATGACGTGTTTCTGAAATATGAACGTGAACACAGAGACTGCTGAAAGCTCAACCTTTTTATTTTATTTATTTAAAGAAAACACAAGGTTTTGATGTTAATATGAGTGTACACAAAAAAAGAAGACCCTCTATAGTTTATAATCATGTATTGATTTTATTTATATGACCATAAATGACGGAGTATTTTAAGTCTATGTTGCTGCTATGTGAAAAAAAACAGCAAAACGTGCCGGCGTGTTTGCTGACCCCAGAGGGTTAAAGCTTGAAAGAGCCTCTTGAAGGATGAGAGGCCACTAGGATTAGGGTTTGAATATAAGCTCAGGAAGGTTCTAGAGACCCCAAACTTTGGTTCCTGATTCGTGGGGACCGGACGCTCGCGGATCGGGAGTTTCGAGAGCCTGCGACCTTTTGACCCCTCTTTTCCAGACGTCCCACTATCCCTTTGAATCAATGCATTTTTCACAACGTTTTTGTGGACAATGTCCCTAAATGGGCCAAATGAATGGAAAATAAGGTCAAAAGGTCACGAAACTCACCACGCTGTCCAAGGACGCCCTGACGACGCGCATATGTCGTTTTTGAGTCGTTTGGACCTTTCACGTGCCCCAAGCGCGTCATATTAAA
This sequence comes from Xyrauchen texanus, assembly GCF_025860055.1. NCBI lineage: Eukaryota > Metazoa > Chordata > Actinopteri > Cypriniformes > Catostomidae > Xyrauchen > Xyrauchen texanus. Next base: position 1,694,935 of record NC_068276.1, read on the forward strand.
AGCGCAACTCTCTAGAAAGAAATTTTTTTTCCATTTTGTTTTTGGCTTGAATGCGAGAATCAACCTCACAGGCCTTTTGCTCTCAAAGCCAGAAAGAGCCTCTTGCATGTGCAAAGTCATTTGGGTGTTCATTTAAGGTCTAGAGCTGAAAGAGTGCATTCGGAAAATGTCTAGAGCTTCCAAATTTTAGGCATTGATTTGGGGGCCCCTGGGGCTCCAGAATCCCAAATTTCGAGGTCCTGCGACCTTTTGACCTCTTTTTACAAGAAATCCCACTTGCCCATTGAACCAATCCAATTCTACAGCGGTTTCGTGTATGGGGTTAAAATTGATGCTCAGACCTGGGGGCTTCGAATGCTTCATTGTTGGGCCCTCAGAAACAACATATTAAAAAGGTGTGTCCCTCAGAGTTAAGGAAGTACTTAAAAAAAATCAAGAAAAATATTAGAGGAAAATTATTGTCACATTACACACATTAGTCAGCCAATTAAGCACTTAACGAAGCCAATGGGACTTGAAACTTTGCACACTGACTAGGGGGGTCCCTGTGAAGCTACTGATATCAATTTGGAGTCGTTTGGAGCTTTCGGAGTCGTGTACACGGTCCCGCTGTGAAAATGAATGGTACAAATGGTCAGTGGGACGTGTTCTAACTTTGCACCCTGAGCTCCAACGGACCCCAAATTTCACAGGGTGACACGTCAAAAGCCCCATATCGACATACTAAGAGGACTAAGGTCTAGGATGTAAACAAGCATTTTTCATTATTTTCAACAGATCTCTCTGCCTGCATTTTAGGCCTGTGTGCAATGCTACATTCATCAGAGGTTTTAATACTTAGCAAGCCCCAAGGGCCTCCAAAATTTAGGACCTGGCTCAGGGGACCTTTCGGGGTCGTGTACATGGACCCGCTGTGTAAATACAAGGTACAAATCGTACGTGGGATGTGCTCTAACTTTGCTCCCCGAGCTCCGACGGAGCCGAAATTTCACTCGGTTGCACACCTGGTGCCCCTCTATCACATACTAAGAGGGCAGACACCTCCTGCCATTCTTTTTTTTTCACCTTTAAAATATCCCATTTCGAGGGTGTGGGCGGGCACCCCGGCCACCAAACGCGTTGCCCGTGAAATCCCAGAGCGTAAAAACCTATTTGGGAAAAACAGTTGGTCAGGGGGATGATAATGGGTCCTTGGACAGCCCCGCCCCCCCCGGGTGGTCTGGGGGTCTCATTGGTCACTTTTGGAAAAATAGTAGGTCAGGGGATGATAATGGGTCCGTGGATCAGCCCCGCCTCGGGTGGTCAGGGGTCTCATTGGTCACTTTTGGAAAAATAGTGGGTCAGGGGATGATAATGGGTCCGTGGACAGCCCCGGGTGGTCAGGGGGTCTCATTGGTCACTTTTGGAAAAATAGTGGGTCAGGGGGATGATAATGGGTCTGTGGACAGCCCCGCCCCCCCCCCAGGGTGGTCAGGGGTCTTACTGGTCAGTTTGGGTAAAATAGTGGGTTAGGGGGATGATAATGAGTCCGTGGACAGCCCCGCCCCCCCAGGGTGGTCACTGGTCATTGTGAGTGGTCAGCGGGCAGATAGTGGGACCGTGGGACGCCGGGGGTCTCACCGCAGCTTACAGCACCCCCTATGTGTGTCCGTTCGGGCATGTATTCCTACAGGCTACGTGGAAATTTGGCCGTCCACAGACCGATAGGCTCCATCTGTCCCATGAGATCGTCTACAGCAGGGCGGTACACGGACCTGTAACCGTACAATGGCCGTTGATCTCAATAGACCCTTTTACAGCCCACGTGATCAAATAGTTGCGCGCGCATTTTGGCAACGGAAGTGGTGTTGTTTCCCACTGGCTCTAACGTGTTAGCAACTCCTTGGAGATTGGAGCGAGGACATAATAAAAAATGCTCGCGTCTGCAGCGCCCACTTTATATCAGGTAAGTTTATCTATGTACTCTTGAGTTTAATGGAAAGCATGGTTTACATAATTGATTGTCTGTAGCCTACGGTGTAGTTTATCAATGCAGCTGAAGTTTGATGACCACATGCAGCTAGTTTCATAAGCTGGTGTTGGATTTGGCTAGTAAACAAACTGCGTGTGTGTTATTTGCAGATGAAGCGTTATTGGACTCTAGTAATCCGTTTACATTAGTGATTGTCTGTACGATGTAGAATAATATTCAAATGCAGGTAAAGTTTGATAAACTGGCGGTAGATTTGGCTAGTAAACAAACGTGTGTGTGTTTTATTTGAAGGTGAGGCGTCATTGGACACTAGTAGTCCTGATTATGTGCCTTCTGTGTTTGTGTCCACAAAACCGAGCCAGAACCCCGAAGCAAAGTTGGAGAGGTAAGAATATTTAATTTCCCCCTCTGTTCTATTTAGTTTGTTTTTCTCTCTTGCATAACTGTACATTTCTGCTGTTTTTATTGTAGGTACCATAGGAAAAGGAGGAGAGATGATAGACCTATAACGGCAACAAATCTATGTGTTTCTTTTAAAACTCTGAAACAAGAATGCAGCATGGATCATTGGCCAGGTATGAATATATTTCATCTTAACTGATTGATTGTCAGGGTGTGTGTGTGCTCCAGCCAGGCATACTGCTCTAATTGCATATCTGTATATGAGTACACAGGCCCCTGGATGAGTCAAATGCAGACGAAAAATCTCGCCCTGTGATCAATAAAGTATCTTCTCTTCTATCATGGAAAAGTTTTGAAAAATCATTGCTAAAATGTGTGAGAACCCCCAATTGTGAAATTGTCTGCATTGGTTCCAGCACATGCTAATTTTTCACTTTTCTTTATTAAACATTTCAGAACATTTCCCAGTCCTAAATTTAATCATTCAAACATCAACTCTCAGACATTCCCTACATAACCATGTTGCTGGCTTCCTTTTTATGTGTGCACAGGTGTAGTGAACGTGGTTGCTGCATTTGAAACAGATGATCATTTTTCCAAAATCTGGCCTTTCACAGTATTTGCAGGCTCTCTGTGATACCAAGACAGGGTCATGTCTTCATGTCAGTACTTCAGGCAACACACTCGAGATAAAGAAGTCTTGTGCTTTTGGCAAAGCCTCCTTCAAAAATTCTTCATTTCTTAGGATACGTTGCACAATGAACTCCTTCTTGGACCACAGCACAAAGTCACAATATTTAACATCACACACAAACATGTGAAGTTGACATTGATAGTAGTGTGTGTGTGAATGCTTCAATGCGAATGACTTGTCCAGACAAAACTGCTCATCTTTTGTACATCCTTGAAGGCTATCGCTGTATTTGTAGGGACACTTGATCTCTACCACCCCTTTGCCACAGCAGGTACATCTTGCTATCCCATCTGGTGATGATCCAAGGTGTGGCTCAGAAGGTTTCACTACTAAGCCACATGAGCTGACGCTTAAATCTGGATGGCTTTGGGATATATATGCAGTGTAGGCTTGTCTTGCCTTTTCCTCCATGTTCTTACCCCAGAGCACAGATGGGACATTTAATTCTGTTCTTTTATACTGCATTATATCGTTTAGGTATGTTTTTCTGATCTTGTCAGTTGTGGTCGATTGGTGTAATTTAGTGCTTGTGATTTGACCAGCTCTATAGGTGTACTAGTCCTTTGACTTTGACTGTTGCTGTGTCACAAATTCCAGTTTCTCACATTGATGAGGTTGTAGTGTAGTTTTAAGTCTGTGAAATGTATCCTCACATTTCACCTGCATTTCCTGTGGTGAGAGTTCCCTGAGTGTTACATCAAATAAAGCAGTCAATGGCTCAGGTAAGTCAGGAAGCTCCTCTGAATCAGTGTCAGATGATGCGGTGTCTGTGGCACTATTTTCCAGGCTTGTCAGCACTGCAGCACAGGGGTCCACAACCTGCAGTTCCCGGATGTCATCATCTGTCAACACTGATAATAGAGCAACAAAAAGACACAGTTACTGTGCTGCATAATGTTCACATCAGAGCTTTAAACACACAGGTGTACAATATACAACAAACAAATGTAATTTCTAAAAAATAAGTAACCTGAAGACAAACGCAGACCTATTCAAACCAACGTAAATTATAGTGATAAAAATTAAACTGTGTCTGTAGGCATTTTCATCTCTGGATCACCAAGTTTCACCTTTCTCATGCTACATTATGGTGTCAAAACACTATGGCAATAGGAAGCTTATCAAGGCTGTCAACTATTACATGCCTCTGGGTGTGATACTATTTTTCCTAGCAGATGTTAAAGGTGCTTGAAACTGCCTGTCTAGCCTCTTTGGTTTGTGGAAGCTGATTTTCCTCAATGGAGCTGGTCTGACTTCTTTCCAGCTGATGTCTTTCCACATGCACACTCCAGATGTAACTGCTGCTTTCTCAGTCCTTCCCATCCTAACATAGAGCTCAACTTTGAATAATATTGCAGCTGCATGACTGCAGCATGACCCAAGCCTGAAATTTCACAAAAACATAATAAACTTACTGGCTGATCAATAATGTTATGAACAGGGCTTGAAAGTAACATTTGCTTTCAGCCAAATTTCGTCTCGGACTATGAAGTAAGTAAACATCTGACTTACTACGCGTGTATACGACCTAAGCCTAAACAGGTTTTGAATGTAACTGAATGATATTGGCTGGCTGCTGACATTTTGAACACTGTTGGCACTGTGTATTTCGTGAAAATTGTAGTTTCAAACCCTTGTTATGAGAACATATGAGAATATGTAAAGGAGAGTAGGTTAAGCCTAAGTTAAACCTGAAAGGACAGTAACACTGAGGCATAATTCATCTTTGTATGTCAACTACAAGCCCACAACACCAAATAATAGCCTACTTACCCCGCCATACAGGTGCAGTTCGCCGTGAGGACGTAGTTCTCTCGTTGGTTGATAATAACCCAAGCCTCATACATCGTTGGCTTGTGTCCTTGTCTTTGACTAGGAAGAATTTCTGATTTCAACACACAAAACTCTGAGTCTATGTCATGGTATTTGATGTTCTGTACATGACCACAGACAACGTATTCATAAGGATCCAGTGATTTATATGCTCGTAATTTCTCTCGGGTGTACACGCTCGGTTTCTCAACTAAATACGTATATATATCTGGCCACTGTATATTTGGCCATCTGCTAACGTCTTCTATCCACTCCACTATAGTACACGGATCTGGTAGCCGGATACCATTTGATAAAGTCAACTTTTTGAAATAACTTTCTCTGTCTGTGTTGCTTAATCCGCTCGCGTAGCTTGACACACTGCTGATTCTCGCCATACTTCCTTTGCCAATATGCGCGCGCATACGTTGCCACGTCATCATTGTGTACAAACAGTAAAAGGGTCTATAGGACTTTTTCCACCAACCCTCTAAGTTCCCTTACCTTGCCTTGTGGCCAGCCCCCGGGCCACCCAAACCTGTCCCTGCCCGGTCGATACCTTCCTGGCCTCCTAAACCAGTCCCTACCCAGTGGACGCCCCCCAGGCCACCTGACCCGGTCCCTGTCACATATCCCTATGGACTGCCTGTCGGCCCCCTCGGCCTCCCTGGTCTGCCTGTCTGTCCCTTGTGCCTCCGTGGTCTGTCTCTGTGTCCCTTGTGCCTCCCTGGTCTGTCTCTGTGTCCCTTGTGCCCCCTTTGGTTTGTCTGTTCTCCCCCCTTCTAGCCCCTCTCTCCTTGATTATTTGTTTGTTTTTTCCTTTCTTTTGTTTGCTAGGACCGTCTGGAATCCGGTCCTTTTGAGGGGGGGTTAATGTTACGATCCCTTGTTCTCCGTCCCGTGTTTTCCGTTTCACTTATCACATTCCGTGTCACGATCCCTTGTTGTCTGTACCGTGTTTTCTGTTTCACTCATCACCGCCGTCTCTGTGTTATTGTCCGCACCTGTTTGTTATTTTGTTATCACCATGTCTGTCTATTTAAACCCGCTTGTATTCCCCTTTCCTTTGTCGTTCGTTGACGTTACTTGTTCACTGCTGACTTCTCTCCCTGCTGTTCACCGTTCATGTTCGCTGTCTGCGTGTTCGTCCGAGGATTTCCCTGCTGTTCTTGTTCCCCTCTGTTAACCCGTTCGAGGATCTCCCTACCCTTCATGGATGTTCGCTACCTGCACCCCGTCTGCGTTTAGTCTAGTGTTTTAGTTTCCTTTTCCCATCGTGGACCTTTTATTTGCTCCTGTGTTTGTATTATTATTATAATTTTCTTGTTAATAAAGACCCGCATTTGGATCCTAACCTTCCATCTGCCTTCTCCTGACTCCCCACATCATAACAATTACATTTTTAAACTTATTTATTTTTCTTTAGTGATCGGGAATTTATCCGATCATGAAAAGACACCTTCGGGATTGCAGTCCAATCACACACAATAGATTGAACTTGACAAAGTTGAAATAATTCTGGTGGTTTAAGCCACTTTCACAGATTTAATCCAGTAACTATGGAAGTATATTCATAATTAATACAAAATAAATAAATAATAATAAAAAATATGCTTATTTGAAACATGGTTGTTTAAGCTATGAATATCTTAATTGAAATGATTTTGCACAAAACTCAATCATTAAAAAATTAATAAAAAAATAAACATTCACCTACGTAAGTTCAGATCCAAAACATTTATTTATTTATTTGATTTCATATTTATTATTAGACAGGTTATATAATCATATGATTTAGGAATCACCTTTTAATGTTCATACAAAGCCCTGATGGTCAAAATATGTTGTCATTAAAACGCCTTTTTTCATCCACCCAGGTCATCAGTGTACGGAGGCCTTGCAGTCCAAATGTACTAATGAGACGTTTTCAACTCAGAAACAAGAGAGATGCAAATATGGTAAACTATTGGTGAGACACCATTTTTAAATTTATTTATTTATTTTTGCAGTCAAGAAACCCGCCGCTGCTAAGAAGCCCAAGAGTGCCGCGACTAAGAAACCTGCCGCCAAGAAATCTTCCAAGAAGGCGAAGAAACCAGCAGCCGCTAAAAAGGCAAAGAAAAGACCCAAGAAGGCAAAGAAACCAGCAGCCGCCAAGAAAGCAGCCAAGAGCCCCAAAAAGGCCAAAGTTGTCAAACCCAAAACGGCAAAGGCTAAAGCAGCCAAGCCTAAGAAAGCAGCTCCCAAAAAGAAGTGAATGATCTCCGAGTTTCTTCCTCAAAACGGCTCTTTTAAGAGCCACATTTTTGTATTTTATATATATTTTGTGATGTTTTATACGATTGGTTGTGAGAGGACACAATTATTATGTATATATATATATATATATATATATATATATATATATATATATAAAATATTCAGATAATTAAAATGCATTACATTCTTAATCATTGATAAGACAATACAAAAAGCTTGACTTTAGAATACAATGTATTGTTTACTACCATATTATTGATCATAAGTCAATCATTGACACACAGTTCACTGTAATCCATTTCACAAGTGAATTTGTCAATCAGTTGGAGATTTTTATGAGGGCTTGTTTAAGGACCATCAATTTACACCTGCGACAGACTTTTTTTTTATTTTTTTTTATTAATGCTTAAAAAACTTTTACATCTAGAGCCAAGAGGTATATTAAAACAAACAACAACAAAAAGGAAAATAAATAAATAAACAGTTTAATAAAAATACCAAATTGTTTACATATTTCAATACACTTTACAGCTTTCTTGTTACTCAAATTGGAAATTGTTCTTAGATATTGCTGAACCTCTGAATAAAAAATGAAAACTAATGGTTTATAACCACCATACTTACATTTATGTATACTAAACTTTAAACACTAATAAAACATTTTCAAAACAAAGTTAAAAGCTGGGAATAATATGATCTCTAACAATCTTGCAGAAATCAGACCAAAAACAAGTCGAGTAGGGACAACTCCAAAATAAATGGAAAATGTTTTCCTCCAGCAGACCACAAAATGTACAGAATATATCGACATCACAATTAAATCTCTCTACAAGAAAATAATTTGTGAGGAAGTACTTATAAATAAGATTGAAGGAAATTTCTTTGATTTTATTTGTGATTAAATATTTATGGATAATTTCCAAATTTTGCACCATCTCAATCCAGCGTCAGACATACTTGTGTAGCGTCTCGGGTGCTTTGCATCATAAACATAAAATGTTTAAGTCACTGTTTCAAGTTAAATATAGTTTAATACTCAATCTTTAAACACATCTTGAGATCCCTTAGTTCTCATCTGCGCTCCTTCAAGTGTTTTGAACGTAACGCATGTTTGTGTTGTTCTGCCAACTGAAGTGTTTTCTTCACTGTATAAACTATGCGTTGCTAATTGAACTGAAGTTTCAATTACTGCCCTCTGGAGTAAACAGGTGGTACTACAAGCTTGCATTTCTCAGGAATCTTCCTTATTATGGTCCAGGGGCATTGTGATTAATTGCTTTAATTTTTTTAATGCGTTATTTTTTGTCAAATTAATCGCACTGAATTAACACGTTAAATTGACAGCCCTAATTAAAACATATTTTTTTGCCTGTTCTTAATAAATGAGTGAATTTGTTTTTGTATGATTTTTACGAATTGCTTAATCGAGAGGTGTGGGATTAATGAGAAAACTTTTATAAAATCAATTCTTCTGAATTGAACACTCATAAATACCTGGTTTAAACCAATGTTTACAAAATCATTTAACCATTTTATTTTTGGGAGTGACTAATGGAAAACAGCAATGAAAAGCAGAGTTGAATATTGACATAAAAGACAGATAAGCTAATTCAGCGTCCAAGATTTAAACACATTGTACCATGAAATACCCTCAATCTTCCTTTTAAATCAGAATCACATCAGAAATATAAGTAATATCCCTGATTTTAATGTGAGACTCAAAGAGTCAGTTTCAGTAGCAATAACAGTAGCAGAGGAGCTAGTAACTCTAGTTGGTTTATAAATAAGGGGATAAAGGTTAATATCATGGAAAGTATTTAGCAAGTCAGATATAAAATAGTTAGCCTTATCTAGAAAATACAATTATAATCTGCTAAAGGAAAAAACTTTTTTTTTTTCATTATTTACTGTATATGATCCAAAGTTAATGGCAAATTTTCATTAAAACTATTTGTAAATCCAATTATAACTTCTTGACCATCAAAGATTGAACAAGAAGAAATTTAAATAAATAAACAAACAGAGCCAGCATTACGTAATAATAATAATAATAATAATAATAATAATAATAATAATAATTCCTTACATTTATATAGTGCTTTTCTAGGCACTCAAAGCGCTTTACATAGCATAGGGATGATGCGACGGCAGCCATAGTGCGCCAGAACGCCCACCACACACCATCTATTGGTGGGGAGGAGAGAGTAGAGTGATGTAGCCAATTCAGGGATGGAGATTAATACGAGGGCATGATAGACAGGGGCCAATGGGGGGAATTTGGCCAGGACACCGGGGTTACACCCCTATTCTTTACGAGAAGTGTCCTGGGATTTTTAATGACAACAGAGAGTCAGGACCTCAGTTTAACATCTCATCCGAATGACGGTGCCTTTTTACAGTATAGTGTCCCCGTCACTATACTGGGGCATTAGGAATGCAAATGAAAATGCAAATGAATAAAAGAAATGTCAAACTCATTTTAGATCTCTTTTAACTCATTTATGTATCTATTTTAATTCATTTTACATATCTTGTGTATGCCTCGCATCTTTATTATTCAACTCAACATACACTGAACTTCATAAAGTTGTAATGAATGATTTATAAGCTGCTCTTACATTGAGATTAAACAAAAGGGAGCACATGCAAATAATACTGTACACAAAAGACTTTTAGAAAACATACTCTTATGAAATTGTGTTAGATTTTTTATTATTAGTATCATGATTATTATTATTATTTTAAATAGAAAAATCACTGACTTTTAAGCTGTTAATATAAATTAAACTAACAATAATATCAGGAAGAATAAGAGAAAGTACTCACAGCTCTTGACTGGATAAAGTAGTTTTAAAACAAATATAAGCATGCAATTTGAGCTAAAGAAAGAAAGAAAAAACATAAAATCTGTATAGCTACAGTTAATTAATGTCTCAAATCTTACAATTAAAGGAATAAAAAAAAAATATGTCATTATATATTATTTATTTACCCTCATGACGTTTATTCAAGTGACGTTAATGACGTGTATTAGATTTTGAGAGTTGATCAATGAATAAAAAAAATGCATTTGTTCATCACACAAAGTGATCGTATGACTTCAGAAGACTTGGAATATAATGCTTGTGTCATACTGATTACTTTTACTAGACTTTTATAGGGTTTTTTGTCCTTTCTGGAACTTGACCAATGTCTTTCGTACAAAAAAGTCACTTGCCGATTAGCACTAATTGAAAAATAAACGCATTGCATTACTAGTGCTTGGGGCAATTTAACATGATATATTTCAGCTGTGAATATTTTAACTAAATATTCAATAATAAATATTCACCTTCTAAATTTCAGTTCCAAAATATTTACTTTTTAAAATGTCATCTTTATTTTTTGACATGTAATATTCAGTCCATTATACAGTATGTCTCTTTCAGTTTCACCTCTATAATTTCAGTGGTTCAGTTGGAAATTCAAACTTGCACATGCTGAAATTGCAGGAAAACCAGTAAAATGCCGATGCACAATCTTCACTTGATGGTATTAACCTTCTCCTATTGATTAAGGATACTCATTGAAAGCAATACGCTTGATGTCCATGAAACATTACACACACTAGAAGGTGCTTTTGGAGTCTATATAGTGGCGCGCAGGACTGTTGAGTAAACGGCAGTATTTTACACCTTGGGATTGAGAACCCGTTTAATTCTAAAGAGTGTATCTTGGTTTATAAGTTTATGTGTTTGAGGACAACATAATCAAACTACATCATTTGTAGTGATCCAGCATGGCTGTGCATGAAATTCTCCTGGAGCACTTGGAGGAATTGGAATCTGAGGAGATGAAAACTTTTACATGGCATTTGACTCAAGGTGTAGAAGACTTCTCTAAAATCTCTAAAAGTCGACTGGAGAATAAATCCAGATGTGAAGTTGTGGAGTGCATGATTGATAATTATCGTACAGATGGTGCCGCTCAACTCACTCTGATCATCTTGGAAAAAATGAAAAAGAACAATCTTGCTGAACAACTGCTGGCGAAGCTTCGTGTGAATGGTATATTTGATATTATATCCATCCATCCATCCATCTTCAACCGCTTATCCGAAGTCGGGTCGCGGGGGCAGCTGCTCCAGCAGGGGGCCCCAAACTTCCCTATCCCGAGCCACATTAACCAGCTCTGACTGGGCGACCCGAGGCGTCTCGGGCCAGTGTGGAGATGTAATCTCTCCACCTAGTCCTGGGTCTTCCCGAGGCCTCCTCCCAGCTGGACGTGCCTGAAACACCTCCCTAGGGAGGCGGCCAGGGGCATCCTTACCAGATGCCCAAACCACCTCAACTGACTCCTTTCAACGCAAAGGAGCAGCGGCTCTACTCGAGCTCCTCACGGATGACTGAGCTCCTCACCCTATCTCTAAGGGAGAAGCCCGCCACCCTTCTGAGGAAGCCCATTTCGGCCGCTTGTACTCGCGACCTAGTTCTTTTCGGTCATGACCCAACCTTCATGACCATAGGTGAGGGTAGGAACGAAAATTGACCGGTAGATCGAGAGCTTTGCCTTCGGCTCAGCTCTCTTTTCGTGACTAACGGTGCGATAGAGCGAGTGCAATACCGCCCCTGCTGCCCGATTCTCCGGCCAACCTCCCGCTCCATTGTCCCCTCACTCGTGAACAAGACCCCGAGGTACTTGAACTCCTTCACTTGGGGCAAAACCTCATTCCCTACCTGAGTACGCACTCCATCGGTTTCCTGCTGAGAACCATGGCCTCAGATTTAGAGGTGCTAATCCTCATCCCAGCTGCTTCACACTTTCGACTGCCAAGCTGATCCAGTGAGAGCTGAAGGTCACGGACCGATGATGACATGAAGACAACATCATCTGCAAAAAGCAGCTGATGAGATCCCCAGCCCACCGAACCGCACACCTTCCCCACCCCGACTACGCCTCGATATCCTGTCCATGAATATCACAAACAGGATTGGTGACAAAGCGCAGCCTTGGCGGAGACCAACCCCCACATGGAATGAACTCGACTTTGTGCCGAGGACCCGGACACAGCCCTCGCTTTGGACGTACAGGGATTGGATCGCCCTAAGAAGGGACCCCCCCACCCCGTACTCCCGCAGCACCTCCCACAGTCTCTCCCGGGGGACCCGGTCATACGCCTTCTCCAGATCCACAAAACACATGTAGACCGGATTGGTATTTGATATTATATGTATTTCTATAATGTCTTTAGGCACATACATTCAACAGCTTTCAATTGATCATATGTAGAGTTTAAAATGTTATATTACACTGGTTTGCAGTTTCTGTAGATATAAAATATACAAATATCTTAGATGTTAATTACTGCACTTTTTTCTTCATTTTTAATATCCTCAGTGAATAATCATATGATTTAGGAATCACCTTTTAATGTTCATACAAAGCCCTGATGGTCAAAATATGTTGTCATTAAAACGCCTTTTTTCATCCACCCAGGTCATCAGCGTACGGAGGCCTTGCAGTCCAAATGTACTAATGAGACGTTTTCAACTCAGAAACAAGAGAGATGCAAATATGGTAAACTATTGGTATTCACACTTAAACACCATTTTTAAATGTATTTATTTATTTTTCTTTAGTGATCGGGAATCTATCCGATCATGAAAATACACATTCGGGATTGCAGTCTAATCACACACAATAGATTGAACTCGACAAAGTTGAAATAATTCTGGTGGATTAAGCCACTTTCACAGACTTAATCCAGTAACTAAGTATATTAATAATTAATACAAAATAAATAAATAATAATAAAAAATATGCTTATTTGAAACATGGTTGTTTAAGCTGTGAATATTTTAATTTAAATGATTTTGAACAAAACTCCATGTCACGAACCCCGCTCCTCTGCTTCTCCCCGCATCGTCAAGCACACACACGCACACTCCCTCACTCCGCCCCCTTGAGCTTTTCACGCTCTTTTTGCTCGCTCGAGCCCTCACGCCCACTTTGCTCCTACTCGCTCACATGCTCGTAGGCAATCTCCCTTCCTCGAGTTTATCACGCGCTTCCAATCCCCAGAACATTATGACCACCTGCACTCGCGTCATCTGCACTCCTGGACATTAGTTTCACCTGCACTCGTCTCGTCACCTTTCATTGTTTACACCTGCACCTTCCCCTATAAATACCACAGCACATCCGTTTCACGGGTGTTGGTTATTGTATTTAGTTTCCTGTGTCTTTGCCCCCCGCTAGTCTCGTCTAGTTTTGACCTCCTCTCGTTCACCTCTTAGCTTGCCAGCTCCCCTGTTTAGTCCTTCCCGCTACTCTATTCTGTTTACCCCGGCTTTGACCCTCGCTCCCCTCGACTACTCTCCCGGATTTGCCCCCTTTACTCTCTTTGATTCCCCGGCTTTTGACCCTACGCTTCCCTCGACAACTCTTCACTGGATTTGCCCGTTTGTACTTTTGCCTGCTTTTATTGTTGACAATAAAAGCAGTTTTTGACTTACATTGTGACTGTCTCATCTTGTGTGTGTGTGTGTCCGGGTTACAGAATAACCAACCTCACCGAAGACAGTCACAATGCATCACGCGGAGAATTCGCGCAGCTCACTAGAGCGGATGTTTTCAGCGCACTCTGCCACAGGATCTACCAGTGGGAGTCATGATCGCGCGCTCACAGCCCAGGGACAGCAGGTACGTGCGATTTTTGATTTTTGTCACCCTGTTTCACCTGTGTCTGCCCCTGAGCCCGTTTATGCCTCCAGTGCATTTCTGAGCGCCGTGCACTCTCCACCCCCGGAGAGGTTTTATGGCTCTTCGGACGCTGACCAAGAGTTTTTTATGCGAGGCAGCGGTTGTGTAACTCATAACCCCGCCCTCGACATTATTGAGCCAGCGGCCCGACTCGTGGGGTTGCGTCAGGGGAGTCAACCCTTGGAGGTTTATGTTGTGGATTTTTGTGCCCTGGCCAACTAGGTGAATTTTAATGAGGTGGCTCTGAAAACCATTTTTCAATTTGGACTGAATGAGCCAACCTCATCATTCATGCCTGGTGGTCGCTGCTCTCTCAACCTGGCTCAGTTTATTGACCTCGCCCTACTGTACGCTGGTTCCTCGTTTACTGTGGGGGAGGCAGACACTGAACCAGCGCTCCACACCACGGCCCCCGTCTCGAGGCCTACCACGGCCCCCGTCTCGAAGCCTTAAACGGCCCCCGTCTCGAAGCCTTACACAGCCCTAGTCCCGAGGCCTGTCACGGCCCCAGTCGCGAAGCCGGACACGGCCCTAGTCCCGAAGCCTGTCACGGCCCCAGCCTTGAAGCCTGGCACGGCCAGCGAGTCCACGCCCATGCCTGCCACGGCCAACGAGCCAGCGCCCACGGCCCACGAGCCAGCGCCCATGCCCGCCACGGCCCACGAGCCAGCGCCCATGCCCGCCACGGCCAACGAGCCAGCGCCCATGCCCGCCACGGCCAACGAGCCAGCGCCCATGCCCGTCAAGGCCAACGAGCCAGCGCCCATGCCCGCCACGGCCGGCGAGCCAGCGCCCATGTCTGCCATGGTCAGCGAGCCAGCGCCCATGCCCGCCACGGTCAGCGATCCAGCGCCCATGCCCGTCAAGGCCAACGAGCCAGCGCCCATGCCCGCCACGGCCGGCGAGCCAGCGCCCATGTCTGCCATGGTCAGCGAGCCAGCGCCCATGTCTGCCACGGTCAGCGAGCCAGCGCCTGTAGCCTCGACCGTCCCCATGGCCACGTCCCCTGTTGGCCGAAGACGTAAGAGAAGGAAGAGGGCCCCTTCTCCCCAGTCTCGTCTTGTGCTCAAGACCGCAGAGGTTTCCTCAGAGTCTTCCACAGCTCTACCGACCTCTGCTCCGCCCCCAGAGTCTTCCACGGCTCTGCCGGGTTCTGCTCCGCCCCCAGAGTCTTCCACGGCTCTGCCGGGTTCTGCTCCGCCCCCAGAGTCTTCCACGGCTCTGCCGGGTTCTGCTCCGCGCCCAGAGTCTTCCACGGCTCTGCCAGGTTCTGCTCCGCCCCCAGAGTCTTCCACGGCTCTGCCGGGTTCTGCTCGCCCCTCAGAGCCCTCGCGGCCTCCGCCTCACGAGCCTCCCAAGGCTCCTCCTCCCAAGCCTCCCAGGGCTCCTCCTCTCGAGCCTCCCAGAGCTCCGCCTCCTTCCAAGCCTCTCAGGGCTTCTCGTCTAGAGTCTTTCATGGCTCCATCCCTCAAGCCTCTCACGGCTTCGCCTCTCGAGTCTCTCAGGGCTCCTCCCCCTCTCAAGCCTCTCAGGGCTTCCCCTCTCGAGTCTTTCAGGGCTCCTCCTCCCCTCGAGCCTCTCAGGGCTCCTTCCCTCGAGTCTTTCATGGCTCCACCCCGCAAGCCTCTCACGGCTTCGCCTCTCGAGTCTCTCAGGGCTCCTCCTCCCCTCAAGCCTCCCAAGGCTTCTCCTCACGAGTCTTTCATGGCTCCACCCCTCAAGCCTCTCACGGCTTTGCCTCTCGAGTCTCTCAGGGCTCCTCCCCCTCTCGAGCCTCTCAGGGCTTCTCCCCCTCTCGAGCCTCTCAGGGCTCCTCCTCCCCTCGAGCCTCTCAGGGCTCCGTCCCTCGAGTCTTTCATGGCTCCACCCCTCAAGCCTCTCACGGCTTCGCCTCTCGAGTCTCTCAGGGCTCCTCCCCCTCTCAAGCCTCTCAGGGCTTCCCCTCTCGAGCCTCTCTGGGCTTCTCCTCTCGAGTCTTTCAGGGCTCCACCCCCTTCCAAGCCTCTCAGGGCTTCGTCTCTCGAGTCTTTCATGGCTCCCCCCCTCGAGCCTCTCGAGCCTTCCAGGGCCCCACCTCTAGAGCCTCTCGAGTCTTCCATGACCTTTTTCCCCGAGCCTCTCACGGCTCTACTCCCAGAGACTCCAGAGCTTCCTACGGCTCCGCCTCCCGAGCCTCCTACGGCTCCGCCTCTCGAGCCTCCTACGGCTCCGCCTCTCGAGCCTCCAACGGCTCCGCCTCCCGAGCCTCCTACGGCTCCGCCTCCCGGGCCTCCTACGGCTCCCCCTCCAGAGCCTCCCACGGCTCCACCTCCCGAGCTTCTCACAGCTCTGATCCCAAAGACTCCAGAGCTTTCTAGAGCTCCGCCCCTCGAGCCTGCTACAGCTCTACCCCCCGAGACTACAGAGCCTGCCAGGTCGTCGCCTCGGGGACCTCCCACGGCGCCACCTCCCTTGGCTCCACCTCCAGAGCCTTCCAGGCCTACCTCGCTGGAGCCGCCCACGGCACCACCGTCATTGGCTCCGCCTCCTGAGCCTTCCAGGCCTTCGCCCCTAAAGCCTCCTTCGGCTCCACCTCCAGAGCCTTCCAGGCCTCCGCCTCTAGAGCCTCCTGCGGCACCACCTCCCTCTGCCCTGTCTCTTGGGCTCCCCATGGAGCCGCCGCCTCAGCCTCTCAGTACCCCGCCTGCCGAGTCTCTCACGGCTCCGTCTTCCAAGGCTCCGTCTCCCAAGTCCTCCACGGCTCCGCCTTTCACGGCTCTTCCCTGGCCCCCTGACCCTGTCCGGTGGCCCCCTGACACCTCTCCCTGTCCTGTGGCCTCTTCCCTGGCCTCCTGACCCTGTTCCTGTCCGGTGGTCACCTTCCAGACCCCGGACCCAGTCCCTGTCCTCCAGTCGCCTTCCAGACCCCCTGACCCAGTCTCTGCCCTATGGCTGCCCCCTAGATCTCCCGACCACCCGCCTGTCCACTATGTTCCCCTGACCTTACCTTGAACTGCCCATGGACTGTCTCACTTCCCTTTGTCTGTCCCCCGATCATCCTGCACCGCCTCCCAGCGGCCGTCAGGAGCCGTCCTATTCAGAGGGGAGTACTGTCACGAACCCCGCTCCTCTGCTTCTCCCCGCATCGTCGAGCACACACACGCACACTCCCTCACTCCGCCCCCTCGAGCTTTTCACGCTCTTTTTGCTCGCTCGAGCCCTCACGCCCACTTTGCTCCTACTCGCTCACATGCTCGTAGGCAATCTCCCTTCCTCGAGTTTATCACGTGCTTCCAATCCCCAGAACATTATGACCACCTGCACTCGCGTCATCTGCACTCCTGGACATTAGTTTCACCTGCACTCGTCTCGTCACCTTTCACTGTTTACACCTGCACCTTCCCCTATAAATACCACAGCACGTCCGTTTCACGGGTGTTGGTTATTGTATTTAGTTTCCCGTGTCTTTGCCCCCCGCTAGTCTCGTCTAGTTTTGACCTCCTCTCGTTCACCTCTTAGCTTGCCATCTCCCCTGTTTAGTCCTTCCCGCTACTCTATTCTGTTTACCCCGGCTTTGACCCTCGCTCCCCTCGACTACTCTCCGGATTTGCCCCCTTTACTCTCTTTGATTCCCCGGCTTTTGACCCTACGCTTCCCTCGACAACTCTTCACTGGATTTGCCCGTTTGTACTTTTGCCTGCTTTTATTGTTGACAATAAAAGCAGTTTTTGACTTATATTGTGACTGTCTCATCTTGTGTGTGTGTGTCCGGGTTACACTCCATCATTAAAAAATGAATCAAAAAATAAACATTCACCTTCGTAAGTTCAGATCCAAACATTTATTTATTTTATTTTATTTCATATTTATTATTAGACAGGTTATAAAGTCTAATTTCTCTTTCAAATTCACTTTCAAAATTTGAAGCTTTAAATTTAGTTGAAAAATAAGGAAATTCAATCTTGCATATCTTGGCTTTGCAGGAAAAGCATTAGAGTACCGATGTACAATCTTGCTGCTACTCGGCTTCACCGCTATGGGTTGCACTTGGGTTTTGATGAAAATCAAGAGCAACAGGGAAAGATCCTCACCAAATAAACCTTTATCGTTATCAAAAGTTCACCTGGATTGTCCATTGTTTTTAAATTAGTGATATTCAGAGTTCTAAAAAGTGTCAAACGTCCCATAATCAGGCTGCTTTTGTGTGGGTTTTTCCTAATGTTGTTTACAGTGTCTTTTCATCTCCATGCAGGGGCTGAGTTTGTGGAGAAGCACAGAACTGACTTGATCAACAGAGTTTCTCTGGTGGAGCCCATTGCAGATTACCTGAAAGCTCAGATTGGTGATGAGAAATACACAATCATCTTACAGTCAGGAACATCCCATGAGAAAATGAGAAATCTTCTGTCTTTCCTGACAACACCTACACTGAAAGAGAAACTTTACCAAAGCCTTTTAAAACATGAGCCCTACCTTGTAGATGATTTGGAAAATTCTGGGTAAGTTCATTTACTCTTTTATTTTATCAATACAATTATTTCACTACGGCTTATTATTATTACTATTATTATAGTCCAATATTAATTATATGCATTTAACAAAGAACTCACTTAAAAGAAAATAAACATTTGATCAAATGCACTTATTGTGAACATGCTATATGTGTTCTGTGAAATTCTCACTTAGATTTTGAGATTCACATGTTTATTGTTACCGAGGTTGGGGTAGGGTAAGTGTTAGGGGTCAACAGTGTAATTACAGATGTTATTTCATGCAGGTACTTTAAATATGAGTAAAATGTCATTTTGATTCTGGAAATGACTCAGATCATCTTGTTCAAAACTTTACATATTATTGGTGCTTAATACCGTGTGTTGCTTCCTCGAACATCAATGACTGTGAACTTTTCAACAGAACCTCATTGTTGAATTAAATCTTTACCATGTAAATGACCATCTGACCAATGTATTCAGTGTTTTTGTATCGTCCTTTTTTCTCTCCCCTCTGCTGTAGCTGACTGGAATACATAATCTTCCTCTGTAAGAGCACCTGAGACTGGATGACAGAAATCAAGTTCAGTGAACATGTGAAGATTCTTGTGCATATAAAGTTTGAATAGATCATCTCCAGTCAAGAACACTTCACCAAGAGCTTTTAAAATCCATCATGGATGTGAAATGGACTATGTATGGTGCTCTATTATTTACACATTCACAAATTATATTTGAACTATCAACACATGAAAGGCCTGTGATAGTAAAGTCAGCCCAAATAAAAATATTAGTTAAAATAATTAAACATTAAGGTATGTGGTTAAGACTTAGAGTAAAGATTTTTTTTTTTTTTTTTATTGTATTTTTTTGTTACACACCATTGCCAGTGAGTATGGATGTATTTACCAAATTACTTATTTAAATGTTCTTTGAATGCATTGAAACAGGGCCATATCCACCTCAGACTGTCAGATTAGTGGTTGACCAATATTGGTTCTTCTTGTTGATGTTTACATTAAAACATTTGATCTTCCCAATACTGAAAACTGAATGTGGTTGCATTCTTGCACTGAACAGACCAATCAATGAATTAATAATTTATTCTATCAATCATTTGAAAAAATATTCCATTTTCAGTTGTAAATGATGCACTAAAGAATAATTATAACCACAGAAAATCACCTTTACTATGATCATAGAATGTCAGTTGACTCCAGAATGATATCACTGTAAATTCAGCAACAGGAGGTCAAACGTTCCGTTGCTAAAATCAGTCTATAGTTACAGAAATTCAAACCACTGCCCCCAGTGGCCAAAGCTGGCAGTGCTGTTGAGGTGAAATGTCAACAGGGTGGCGCCAATAGCAAGTTGTATTATTAGTTGTTAATGATGTAACCCAGTCAAAATAAATTTTTAATTTTTTTTTAATTCTATCCCTATCCCTAACCCAAACCATAAAGTGGAGTAAAAAAGTAATTTTAGAATTAAAATGCAACCTCAGGATAGCCGTTGTTTATGTAAACACATTTACTTCCTGGTTTCCATGGGACCATAACCTGTGTCTCTTGAGAATGAACTAAAGGGTGAAAGTGTGTTCATGCTTGAATTGATGTGAAAAATAAAACATGTCTGATTGGAGATGACACCTGTCAGTAATTCATATGAATTAGGATGATTAGGTACATAAACATTCGGAAGCTACATGTCGATTCCCCACATGATCATGTTATTTGTGTTATTTGTGCGAGCTGTCTTCAGTGGTTTAGCGCCCATTCACTAGAGTAATTATGCAGATCAGGCAACAGCGCAAACGCTTACACAAAATCTGTGCTGAATGCATTTTGCACATGTAAAAGAAGACCACCGTTATCTGACACACTTTTGCAGGACTGAACAGCATCACAGTGATCCAGACACCGGAATCATCTCTTTAACATGATTGAATTCCCAGCCCGCGGACGGGCCCTTAAATGTACAAAATAAAAGTATGCGATAAACAAAACTGCTGTGTGTTACATTGGTACACATGCCACATATCTTTGGAAAGCTACATTTCTTGATTTTCTATTGATATAAACCATTTTAAGATACAATCACAACAGCAGGTACAATCTATATCTTTGTCAGACCACCAACATATAAACAACCAATAACAAAATTTAGGCAACTCACCTATGAAGCATCATAGTATTCCACTGATCCATAACTTCCCGACAAAAACGGTGTTGTTTCATTGTCAAATGTCCAAATGATCAAATCAAGTAAAATGTTTAGTCCAAATCACATTATTACATCAATAAATATCCACAGACTCTTGTTGCATCATTTCAAAGCACCTGGCAGCTGTACCTAAACTTTCACATATTATCGGTAATAACTTCAGTTCAGATGTAAACATTTCCTATATCCGGTATAAAAATGGAAGCACGCACTCTGACCTTTCGATTGACACCTCATTTGACCCAATAGGAGCTTCCATGTCCTGTCCAAAGCCTTCAATACCCAACCACAGTTTGTGTCGAATGTAAGGGCATACCCACTTTCCTTTGTTTACTGATCAAACCAATTACATCGAAGAGTGGAAATGACTGACGCATCGTATAGCCAATGAAATTCTGAAAACAGTGATATGCGGCTTTAGTGGGACGATTAGAGCACGGTTCTGAAATGTGTGTGCGCAATGTTGCCTTGCCTTTACCGAGTGTTTTGTGCGTCGTGCGTAAAACCATTGGAGTGTTGTTTTGGAACTGTTTACACATTTGGCGATTTAAATATGGTGAAACGGACGCGAAAAACAGGATTTTCACCCCAGGATGTGATATAAGAAGGCATTCATTGTGAAAATTTTGAGTTTGGAGATGACATTTCTGAAAACAATACGGATGATTCAGAGGCAGAGTAAATGTTTATGGAGAGATGAGACACGGCTCTGGACAAGTAAGTGTTTTCTTGTGTTTTATAACATATATTACTGTATATTCCGCATAAATAAGCTGTAGTTTGAATAATGAATACACATTTTGTAATTACCCTTTGTCGTGTGTTTCCTCAGTGAGTGTTTGAACCGTTTGTGCGTGTGTGAGGTTTTAGTTCATTGTTTGTTTCAGATCTATTGACATGCTATATAGATGTTTTGTATATTTACTGTAAATATGTATATATGTATATGTATGTATATATATATATATATATATATATATATATATATATATATATATATATATATGGACGTAAAATACATATATAAATAAATCAATAAATATAAGTTGAAAATAAGAATATATGTTGTGTTTGAGAGTCTATTTGTTACAATGCGGGGAGGTGGGGGAGGGTAGGCCCATCTATTTGTTACAATGCTGAATTCATGGGGGAGGTGTAGGCTCATCTATTTGTTCCATAGTACATTGGCAAAGTATACAGTATTTACAGTAAATATACATACAATAATACATATTTACACAGTCGAAAAGAAAAACTAATATATATATATATATAGAATACAGAAAAGATGGAAAAGTTGTGTCTAGCTTTGTAAATTACATTTATTTATTCTCACTGAATCAGATAGCGATTGGGAGCCGGATGCGGGCCACATAAAGTGGAGTAGCAGGACAGCACCTCATCAAGAGAGGAGGGCTTTCAGAGAGACCCTTGCTGAGGAGCTGGCAGAGTTGTGGTCTCACTCCACAGCCAGACCCGTATCTCCTGCTCCACGAAGAGCACATCACAGGCCGTTGCACATCACCAAATCTTGCACCGCTGGTCGTCTGAAGTGCAGGCAGTGTCATGCAAATATACCAGTGAAGTACTCTTCCTGTGATGTGCCTTTGTGCTTTGTACCCAAATGTGACTGCTACAATGACTGGCATGTTGCTAGAAACATGTACAATTTTATAATGGTTTGTAAATACTTTGTGTAAAAATTCATGTAAATAGTTTGTTGTGTATTTTTTATATAAACAAATTGTCCACCATAGCACTAGTTTTGACTCTTTTATATGCACAACATTTAGTTTCAAGAAGGGAAAAGGCACTCTAATGTGTTTATGCATCAGTTACTCTGTGTCAGCAAAACTAATAGTGGATCTGGATATGGAATATGATAGCTCTAAGTGTCATCTTTCATTAGAGCCCAAAATTATGACTGTACGTTGAAGCGTTCAAAAGTAGGAGCCTTTTTGTCCTAGGTTACCAAAGGGTCCTTTTGGAGTATCCAAAAGGCACTTTTGTAAAACGCCTGGGTGTACCCTTAGAAAAACATGTGTAAAATATTCATTTTTTATGGTATTGTTATAAAATTTGAACTTGGACTAGGTAAGGCTTCATGCTGTGATCCCATTGTGTTCTCAAGCTAATAGCTACAAGTTATAGTCATCTGCAGGCATCTGTATGCAAAAAAAAATTTCAGGTGGAAAAACAAACTTCTATTTCATTGTGTTCAAACTTCTATTACTCAAAATCAGTAGCACTTACAGTAATTCTGACTGCTGGGGAAAAAACTTCAGAGTGTCCCCTTTCAAATGTGACCAAAACCATGCATGTACTCAAAAAGGTTCAAGAACAGCTTTAAATTTACTTTGGGTATGCCTTGATTAGGCGTTTTAGGCTAATTTTACAGGATTTTTAACATGTCGAAATTGGGCTTGACTACATTGTGCATCTGGATAAATGCAGGTTATAATGCTGTTATACATCATTTCATCATTATTTGATGAATTATCTGCTTATATGATCAACTGAAAATGTATAGAAACTTATTTTATAAATAAACTTAATTTTACTGCCTGCTTTAAATTTAGCATTAATAGCACAGTGTAAATCAGTAAAATCTTTGGTGAACGAATCCCAATATATAGTGAGCCCAATTTACAAAGAAAGGAGGCATGTTTGTGCGAAAAGGAATAACAATGACTTCATTTAAATACTCAAGATGCAGTGCAATTTAAGTGCTGATTACATCTACTAAAATTGATTGCGGGTGGTTTGTGAATATGCTGAAGATTTTCGTGCTGAAATACCTTCACGCAAAAGTGGTGCAACTGTTTAGTAAATTGCCCCTGAATGTGCTAAGGTTGTTTGGTCGTTTAACCTTGTGCGACCCCGCATCCACATGTGTGGATGTTGTGTTTTGTCTTCGCTATACTCAACGCATAACTTGAATTAAAACTGACAGAATACGGTTCACAAGACTCTACACTGTCATTTAAAAGTCAAACTTCTGGCGCATCGAGTCACGTGACATAACAGCATGACTGGTGCAGCGCCAATAAAAGTGCCTATGGTAGTAAATCTCTAAGTGTTTTCATTTAAACTTATTTGGTTGTAAAGCGTAAAAAAATAAATAAAATTGAATCCGTCAACGTGCTAATAAAGATGCACATATTTCTACATACAGTATATATTTTTACCTCTAAATGTGAAAAAAACATTTTAGTTAATAAGGTGAATTTCAAACTAATCTCAGACCAGTCTAGACAGACAGCACACGAGATTAAGTAATTCACTTAATAGGGAGCAATGGGGCCCTTTCAGACCTACAGTCCTAGTACTTGTAGTGTACTTTCTAAATGAGAACTCTTAAGGAACACCCGAGGAGACTTTTTCCCTGTTGCATTCGCATTCACAAAAGGAACCACCATAGTAACGTCATCTAGTATAAAAATTATTTTTTACATTATTGCATGCACGTTTCAATAGCAACAACAAAATTAACGACGACGATGGAGGACGCCGGGATCGGACCAACAATTTTGTTTGTTTAGGGCTGTTTTATATGTTTTTATATGTTTTTATATATTTTATGTTTCATCTAAAAACGTAGGAAGCTGTCTTTTCAGTTAATGGATTAAACTACATTTCAGTGGATGAATGGAACTATCTGAACAGTTTAAATAGCACCTTTTTCCATCCATCCTTATACAGCCTCTGAAGGCAGCATTTTCCAGTTTTCAGATGCAGCTTGTGTCTTCAGGTGACAGGTAAAACTGGGCTTGTGAGGTGTGCGTGTGGCGCTTCATACTGCAGCCGGTGTGAGAGATGAGGTGGCACTCTTTAACCATGCTGCACATGCTGAACTCAGTGGACAACATTTTGAAAATGCAATATAAACCTTTTTATCAACATGATCATTTACAATAAAGGCTTTCCATCGCTTAGTATTATTTAACATTTAACTAAATATTCCACATTTGTGGTAATCAATTTTTAGGAAAACTATTTGCTCTAGATTCTTTTTACTTTAGTTTTTTTAGGTGCTACTCGTTACAAATCAAAAAGAGAAATAGCATATGTGTACAGCAGTCACGCTCGGGTCTCAGGAGGTTACATGATTTTGAACATTGTATTTCTAATCATAGAATTATTACAAAAGTTTTGAACTGGAAATTAGCAAATACTATACAAACTGTCCACTGGGCATGTCGTCACACTATATGGGGTAAGTTGTCACATTGGACCCTACATGCCTATTATTTAGCAAAAAATAAACAGTAAAGCAACAATTAAACACATTTCACTTTTTATGAAATACAAAAATGTAACATGAATACTTTTATTTTTTTATTAATTTATAACATTAAAAACAGATGTGACAGCTTGCCCCATCCTGACACTGATAAAAAATACCTTTGTCCTGAGAACACGTGAAAGTTCAATCTTTCAGTTAAATTCTCCCTCTTTATATAGTCGATTCTTGCCTGAATGTATGCCAGTGGACTTTTACAGTGTTCACTTGTTATCCTACAGCAAATAATGATGTTAGTGAAAATAGATTGAACTATGCATTTTAATCCAACATACAAAACCACTGCTGGAAAAATGACACATTCAGGTAATTGGACTTTGGACTCAAATAAAGATATAGCCCTTGTGATACCTAGCGTGACAACTAGTCCCCTTTAACACAGATTCAGTATTGTGAAGATGATTATGGGTTGGAATTTGTTTCTAGTCAAACCGGATCTGTTTAAATATGTTTGACTTATTTCATGCCCTAACGTGTCAGCACAAGATATCACAACGTGAATGAAACATTGAAAACACAAGGACCTATACAATCACCGAACAAACAAAGTAAGTTATGTTATGTAAGAATGTTTTAAGTTATGTAAGTGTGTTTTGTGATGTTGAGGAATATTGAAGGAGAACAATCTCTTTAGATCTGTTCCTGAAATTATGTTTATTGGATTTATTTGTACTTAGTGTGACTTACAGTGAATTTCTCCATTTTAAAATCCTGCTGAACCTTTTGATGAACAGATATGGCAGCGGGTGAGTGTGAAAATGAACTTCTTACAGTAATATTTAAATCTGTCCAGCTCATATTGATGAAGGTTCCTCAGAAATGAAGAATATTTACAGTTAAATTACTGCCATTAATTTGAGCATTTACTACTCTCTGTAATTTCATACTTCATTCTGAAACATCTGTCTGGTGATGTCAGTGGTGCAGAAAATACACATTTTACCTTTTAAAGCAGCATCTGATCTGAATCATATCTCTTAAATGCACACAGAAAATCATGTTTCATTCTCTTTACATGTTTTTGAAGGATACTGGAACACTAAAAAACGTCTCGGGTTACATGTGTAACCCTTGTTCCCTGAAAAAGGCGGAACGAGATGTTGCGCTGCTAAGCGCTACGGGGGACAGCTTTCGCTGTGAGCCGAGCTGAAATATTGTGTGAAACACGTCAATGAACATTGACCGGAATTTATAGCCTCGGCTGATGTAATCATTAGATGCACCTGAGGCCAGGCTATAAATGGACACATCACGAGGTGTCGTCAGATACTTCTTTTTGAAGAGCAGTCCTGGGACGTCCCAGTGCGGCAAAGCAGCGCCTCGTTCCGCCTTTTTCAGGGAACAAGGGTTACACATGTAACCCGAGACGTTCCCTTTACAAAAGGCTTCACTACGATATTGCGCTGCTAAGCGCTACGGGGAACGCAATACCCACGCCGCCGCACTTGGGGCTGTCCGGACCCCTACGGTTGTGCAGTGTACTCACAAAAACGCGAGAGGTCTCAGACATGAGCTTGAGATGTCGACTCAAGGGCATAAGAGCCCGGAGTAGCATAAACATCTAAACCATTAATTTTTTGATGAATGTTTGCGGAGAGGACCAGTCTGCCGCATCACAAACCTGTTCAGGCATGAGCTGAGATGTCGACTCAAGGGCATAAGAGCCCAGAGTAGCAAAGCATCTAACCCATAAAGTTCGATGAATGTGTGCGAAGAGAACCCTATCGCAACACAAACTTGTCATAAAAACTGATGAATGTGAGCGGAGAGGACCAGCCTGCCGCATCACAAACCTGTTCAGGCATGAGCTGAGATGTCGACTCAAGGACATAAGAGTCCGGAGTAGCAAAGCATCTAAACCATAAAATGTGATTAGTGTGTGCGGAGAGTGCCAACCTGCCGCACCACAAACTTGTTCGGTGTCAACTCAAGGGCGTAAGAGCCAAGAGTGGCAAGAACATCCAAACTATAAAAGTTTAATGAATGTCGCGGAGAGGACCAACCTGCCGCACCACAAACTTGCTGCAGAGGGAGACCTCTAGCCAAGGCTTTAGAGGAGGAGAGCCCTCTGGAAGAGTGCGCCCTAAAACCTACTGGCGAAGCTTGAACGCTGCCTCGTAGGCCCGGGCAGTAAGGTCCCTCACCCAAAGTGACAACCCGGTCACGGCTTCGAAGTGAAGAACTGCTGCCCTGACTTTACGCCACTAGCAAGTGCGGTGGACATAATTCTGAAGGGCACAGACTGGACAAAGTCTGAGTAGTCTTTAGCTGCTCCGGCATTACAAACGGCAGGGAGCAGAAGGCTTAGAGAATGACTGGCCAAGGGTTGAGAAAGGCACCTTGGCAGGTAGTCAGGGTGAGGGTGCAAAGAATGCTCTTGGTCCTACCTGGGGCAACTCAAAACAGGCCGGTAAAAGAGACAGAGCCTGTAGGTACCCAAGTCTCCTTAGAGACGTAATTGCCATATGAAAAACCATCTTGAGAGTCAGAAGTCTACCAAACGCTGACTCTAGAGATTTTAAAAACGGGGGTCTTACCCTATGAAGAGGTCCTAGCAAGGATGCCTCTTAGAGGGCACCCCGCCCACCAAGGCGTGGCAAGCCGAAGTGGGAGCCACATAGACCTGGCAGTGGCAAGGCAAGTGCCCGCTGACAGTTCTTTCCACAGAAAATCCAGAACTGAAGCAAACTGGCAGTTAGCTGGTTCTGTAATTTGAACTTAGAAGGAAACGCATGCAGGAGCATTTGTGCCATGTATGCGCCACCACGATCAGCACCCCCGAGGGGGGGGGGACTGGGTGACTCGGGGAGAAGTAGAGGAGACATTGCGCTATCAACAGAGGCGAAGAGGTCCTCTTCTGCCCTGTAAAATCTACCCAGATCAGTTCCAAGGGAGGGAGCCCTAGCACTTGAAATGGTCTCGATAACTTCAGGAGAAAGCCCTGTGAACCTCAGTTGGTACCCTACAGGGGCCAAGCATGAAAGGTTTCACAATTCGGGCCGGGGATGAATATGTCCCCCGAGCCTGAAAAAGAAGGTCCTACCTGTTCGGAATCGCCCAAGGCGAGCCGTCGAGGAGAGATATTAACTCCGAGAACCATATCCTGTTCAGCCAGCGCAGCGCCATTAATAGGAGGCAAGACCCTTGCTGGTGAACATTGCCAGGACTCCCGGGAGCAGAGAAACCGGGGAAAGAAATGCATACAGACGCATTCTGGGTCATGTATGTGTCTTAACGTCCAGACCCAAGGGGGCTGGGTGATTTCAGGGAGAAGTAGAGGAGACATTGCGCTATTCATAGAGGCGAAGAGGTCCTCTTCTGCCCTAAGATCTCACCCAAACTTGTTCCAAGTGGAAAAAGCCCGGCATTTAAAAAGGTCTCGATAACCTCAGGAGAGAGCCCTGTGTCCTTCAGTTGGTACCCTTAGGGGCCAAACATGAAAGATTCCACAATTTGGGGCAGGGATGAAATATTGCCCTGTGCCTGAGACAGAAGATCCTTCCTGTTCGGCATCGCCAAAGGCGAGCCGTCGAGGGAAGAGATTAGCTCCGAGAACCAAGCCCTGTTCGGCCAGCGCGGTGCTATCAGTAAGAGGCAAAAACCCTTGCTGGCGAACTCGGGCAACTACTACCTCAGGGTGGAGTTCTTAACTCCCCGTTGGTATTTTCTGTCTGGACCGTAAATCTGCTCCCATATACGGGCATCCAGGGATATAACTGACCTGAGTGACAGGAGCTTGCCCTGGGCCCTAAGGAGAACCCAACGTGTCAGAAATACAGCTGACAAGAACGTGGGTCTCCTTGATGATTTATGTAAGAGGCTACCGCTGCATTGTCCACCCAGCACAAAGACATGGCAGCCTCAGGAGGAGGTATTTCAGGGCCAGAAATACAGCCATCAACCCGAGACAGTGACTGTGACAACCGAGCTGATGACCCTCCTATCCCCTTAAGCTGGACGACCACTTAAGGCCGCTACCCCGCCCATCAGGGAGGCGTCTGTCGTTAGCAGCCTGCGACAACAAGACGCACCAAGAGTGGGACCCAAGGCAGAAAACCGGGGTCTGAACCACATAGAAAGGGAACGAAGCCTGAGGCGCGTAACCCTATTTAGCCTAGGGGTTTTGGCCCTTGGAAGAAATCCCCTGGCTTTTTGCCACAACAAAAACGGTCTCATGAGCAGAAGGTCCAGAGGGATCCCTGTGGACGCCTTCGCCCGAGACCTGGAAATCATTGATACTGATAAAAGTGCAACCTTGCCCTAGTCTGACTTCGCTCAGGGTGATCTAAATGGACTCAATACTAGCGGGAGACAGTTGTGGCCGCATTTAGATTGAACTCCATACGATGCCCCGATAGACAGTGTTCTGAGTGGGAGAGAGGACGCTCTTCTTGGCATTGAGCCTCAACCCCAGAGAAACAAATGAGCTGAGACGATGTCCCTGTGCTGAACTGCCAGTTCCTGGAACTGCGCTAGGATCAGCCAGTCGTCTACATAATTCAGAATGCAGATGCCCCGGAGTCACAAGGAGCCAGCGCTACATCATGCATTGTGAATGTGCGGGTAAAAAGGGCTAGGCTGAGAGAAAGAACCTGACCCTGGAAGACTTCGCCCCGGAAGTGAACCTCAGGAACTTTCCATGTTGTGGCAGAACTTCTAAATGAAGCATAGAAGTGCGTCATAAGATCGATGGTGACCAGCCAAACGAGTTGTAGGGCTTGAGACACGACCGTCTTAACAGGCATCATCTTGGACTTGAACACCCACGGGTAGTTCAAGCTTTAAGATCTAAGCCAGACGCCACCCCTCACCCTCCATGGGAAACGGGAAGTATTTAGTGTAATAGCCTAACTCTTTCTCTGGAAGGGGAACACACACCGTGGCCCCTTTAACCAGGAGATTGATTTTTCTTTTTACATAAAAAAGAAATCCGGTTCACAGTAGTGAGAACATACTGTTGAAGCACGGAAAGAAAACGGCGAGAGAATTAAATCCTGACGCCCTTATAAGACCCACAGAAAAGAATTCATCCGGCAGAAGTTTCCACGCTGCCGGGATCTATGAGGTGGGTATTATATTTTAACACTTCCTGTTGAGGGGTTGTCGGGTGCTTCGCGTCCTGAATAAGATGCAGGAACAGCGAAAACACCCAATTTTGGTGGAAGCCTCTGCAACCCGAAACACCAAGAGGTGGCGGGAATGGGGGGCTTCGAGGGGGTATCGGGAGGGGTGAAGTGAAACACGCGCCCCGTCCCGAGGGGAGCTACCCCCTAATCTAGGTGCAAGACCGTCAGGGTTTTCTCTTGGGTCTTGCTTCGGGGCTGGTGAGGGCGGCGAGACTGTCCCCAATCCCTGGGAGGAGGAGCATGACTCGCCACGCTTTGTTTTTGAGCCTCCCTTCAGTCAGGACCGAGGTGGGTCTGCGGCTTGCTCGTCAAGCGCAGAACCCACACTCAGGTCGCCCAGGGGGTCAGCCTGGTATGCCTGTAAAACAGCATAGTGTGCAGAGCAGCACCAGCCTGACCTGCTGCTTGATAAGCCCTTCCCACTAAAGTGGAGGTTGTCCTACAAGGCTTTGAGGGGAGAGAGGGCTACTTAAGTGACGATGCCGAGCCCGGCGAGAGATAGCCCGCAAGCGTCTCTTCGACCGGCGGCATCACTGAATACCGCCGTGCCTCAGCACCCACGACAGTCGAATATAATGACGTCGAGGGTATGTGAACACGGGAAGAAAATGTATATATATGTTTTTTTTTTTTGTTTTTTAGGGGTTCTCCATGAGCCGAAAAAGCTCTTAATGGAGGTTTATCAAAGAAGGAAGGAACCCATGAGGCGTTCCCTGTCTTAGACTGGAAGATAAAATCTATCCCCTAATTTGGAGCGTTTGGGGTCTCTTTTTCGCGTGGCCAGACCAATCTGGCAACCGCACGAGTAACAACATCGAGCAATTCCTCCGTAGATTTTTTATCGCGGACGGAAAGCTCGGAGGCGGAAGAGAATAGCGATCCACCTCATGATCCGAGGCGTCGAGATCATGTGAAGAAACAGCTGGGTTTGGGGAGAGAGTGAGAGAAAGGGATCAACCCGTCTCTTGCTCCTCAGCCAAAACCATGCAAGAGCCCCACGAACGATCTTTTCGAGAGTGCTGACTCCGAAGCAAGCGAGGCGAGCACGACGCACTCTGCCTGTTAAAGCAAATCGCAGTGCTCGCGACCGCCCCTGCTGCAACGCGAGAGCAGCGTGCTCCCAAACAAACAGCAAAAACTGATGTGTGCCGCCTTCAGCTATAGAGCGAGAAGAGGGGAACACGCACCGCTTATGGCTTTCAGTCATTCTCTCTTTTTAGAAATATATATATATAATATTTTCTAAACAGAAGAGAAAAGAGAACAAAGAACAAAGTTCACTGCACACTGTTTAACTGATTCTAACTCCTAACAGAGGAAAGAAAGTTTTGACAGGGTGTGTGAAACACACAGAAACAGAATCGCTCTGAAAAAAGAGTTTCTGACGACACCTGGTGACGTATCCATTTATAGCCTGGCCTCAGGTGCATCTAATGATTACATCAGCCGAGGCTATAAATTCCGGTCAATGTTCATTGACGTGTTTCACACATTATTTCAGCTCGGCTCACAGCGAAAGCTGTCCCCCGTAGCGCTTAGCAGCGCAATATCGTAGTGAAGCCTTTTGTAAAGGGAACTGACACGTCTTTTGAGTGAATATGTAGAACAAGCAGTGAAGCTGTCTTGACTTTATAACATCGAAAGGTATCAGTCAATGCCTTTATATCTGATTTCCACTGTTATTTAGAAATCTATGAATCAGATGTTGTCAAATGTATGTGACATGGGTTCTCCTTTCATTTTCTGTTTTTTATGTAATGCTAAGTGGCTTCACCCAAAGCAAGACAATTGAAAGAGCGGCAGAATCCCTGATAAAAGCCCACCGTAAGAAGGAAACTGAAAGTGTTATAAAATCAGGAATAAAACTGATTAAAGACACAATTGAAGTGCTGGAAAATGATTCAGATCCCGTCCAACCATGCTATTCTAGTGGTAAGAATCTTTCTCTTTCTCCATCCAAGAGATCAAGTGTTAGTATTAATTAGGGCTGTCGATTTAACGCGTTAATTCAGTGCGATTAATTTTATTAAAAATAACGCGTTAAAAAAAATTACGCATTTAATTGCAATGTCCCCCCCAGACGATAATAAGGAAGATTCCTGAGAGATTCAAGCTTGTAGTACCACCTGTTTACTCCAGAGGGCAGTAAGTGAAATTTCAACTGTAAGAGCAACGCACAGTTTATACAGTGAAGAAAACACTTCAGTTGGCAGAACAACACAAACACGTTCTTGCGTTCAAAACACTTGAAGGAGCGCAGATGCAAACTAAGGGATCTCAAGATGTGTTTAAAGATTGAGTATTAAACTATATTTAACTTGGAAACAGTGACCTAAACATTTTATGTTTATGATGCAAAGCACCCGAGACGCTACACAAGTATGTCTGACGCTGGATTGAGATGGTACAAAATTTGGAAATTATCCATAAATATTTAATCACAAATAAAATCAAAGAAATTTCCTTCAATCTTATTTATAAGTACTTCCTCACAAATTATTTTCTTGTAGAGAGATTTAATTGTGATGTTGATATATTCTGTACATTTTGTGGTCTGCAGGAGGAAAACATTTTCCATTTATTTTGGAGTTGTCCCTACTCGACTTGTTTTTGGTCTGATTTCTGCAAGATTTTTAGAGACCATTTTATTCCCAGCTTTTAACTTTGTTTTGAAAATGTTTTATTCTGTTTTTTTTTTTAGCTATGACATGTCTCTTCATAAGGAATATTATTTGATTATTGTTCTGCTTTTGTTGGCAAAGTTTAGTATACATAAATGTAAGTATGGTGGTTATAAACCATTAGTTTTCATTTTTAATTCAGAGGTTCAGCAATACCTAAGAACAATTTCCAATTTGAGTAACAAGAAAGCTGTAAAGTGTATTAAAATATGTAAACAATTTGGTATTTTTATTAAACTGTTTATTAATTTATTTTCCTTTTTGTTGTTGTTTGTTTTAATATACCTCTTGGCTCTAGATGTAAAAGTTTTGTAAGTATTAATAAAAAATAAATAAAATAAAAAAATGTCTGACGCAGCTGTTCATTGACGGGTCCTTAAATTAACCCTCATAATAAATCTCCAACTGATTGATAAATTCACTTGTGAAATGGATTACAGTGAACTGTGTGTCAATGATTGACTTATGATCAATAATATGGTAGTAAACAATACATTGTGTTCTAAAGCCGCTTTTTGTATTGTCTTATCAATGATTAAGAATGTAATGCATTTTAATTATCTGAATATTTTGTATTTATATATATATATATATATATATATATATATATATATATATATATATATATATATATATATATATATATATATATAAATAAAATATTTAAAGATAACTATGTATAATTTTATATTTATATAAATATATATAATCATTATTGAATTATTGTTATATAAGGGGCTTTCTCAGCAAATATGTGTATATGCGATTAATTAATCGGGACACCATGCAATTAATTCGAATTAAAAACAGCTTTGCAGATCCTTGGCATTCTAGCTGTCAGTTTGTCCAGATACTCAGCTGACATTTCACCCCACGCTTCCTGTAGCACTTGCCATAGATGTGGCTGTCTTGTCGGGCACTTCTCACACACCTTACGATATAGGTCATCCCACAAAAGCTCAAAAGAATTAACATCCATAACACTCTTTTCCAATTATCTGTTGTCCAATGTCTTGTCAGGATTGAATATTGTTTTTGTTCATGTCTTTTACTTTAAATTAGTTCCATGCCATGTTTGTTCCTGTTCCTTGTCATGTGATGACTCCATTGGTTCATCTTTAGCAGTCTAGTTATCTAGTTAGTCTAGCAACGCCTGAGACTCCTTGGTCTGTCTGTCACCTAGCTCTGCCTGGGCTCTCCGGTCCTCTGGCTACACCTTGTCTCTCCGATCCTTCAGCTCCTCCAGGGACCTCCATTCCTACAGCTTCGCCTTTGTCCTCAGCCCCAACGGCTCCGCCTCAGTCTTCTGATCCCCCAGCTCCACCTTACTTCTCCGAATCTCCGACGCTGCCTTGGTCCTCTCTGCCTCTCGCTCCACCCTGGCCCCTCTCATGCTTCCACCCTGAGGTACTTATCCTCTTGTTTAGTTGTACATCTGGCCTTCCACATCTATTTCTGTCCTTGTAAGAGCCAGTTGTCCTTTGTCTTTGAAGACTGTGATGTAAATTTCTTTATGAAATCTTCAGTTTTTTGACAATTTCAAGCATTGTAAATCATTGTAGATCTTAAGACATGCTGGTCTATTGCATAAAGTGGCAACTCAAAAACAAACAAAATGTTAAGCTTCATTTATTTAACCAAATAGCTTTCAGCTGTGTTTGATATAATGGCAAGTGATTTTATAGTACCAAATTAGCAATTTAACATGATAACTCAAGGATAAGGTGAAGGAGTGATGGCTGCTGGAAAAGGGGTCTGTCTATACTTGATCAAAAATATTTTTTTCAAATAGTGATGGTGCTTTTTTTTTTACATCAGTAATGTCCTGACTATACTTTGTGATCAGCTGAATGGCACTGTTGTGAATTAAACTACCAATTTCCTTCCGAAACAGCTAAATCTGTACATTATTCCAAACTTTTGGCCTCCAGTGTATATGTATGTAACTGGCAGATAAATGTATTGGCAAAATTTATTCCAAAAAATTCTAAATACAAAAGTAGTCTATAAGTAGTTTGCTCCCTGATGGCATACAATAGTTACATGTGAGATTGAGAGAGAAATTAAAATTGTTGATACATCAACCGGAATATAATCACCCGGAAATACATCAAATATATCACCTGGAATATAAAGTGTCGCAATCGGTCACAAGATAACCGAGAGCCAATGAGCATTTGCAATCACTGATGTAAAACTTGTGCCACAACAACCCTTGATAGCAATTCATGAATGTTTAAATATGTGCAGAATTTGACTGTTATGGCCGCTAGTTAAATTCGGGTCTATTCCTCACACAGAGCTATCAAATGGCTTCTGAAGTCTTGCATTAAAACACACAAATGGAATTGATTGCATTTATAATTGTTTCATGGTGCTGTATGTATTTTAAAGTAATTTTAGCTGCAGCATATGCAGCATATTCAAACTCCTTTTGTGTCCCATGTCAAACAAAATTAAATGATTAAATAATGATTAAATATTTGCAAAATTGTCATTCATTGCGATATTTTACAGTTTAGTCCTGGTTAAAATAACACAATCCTTTGAAACGAGATGAATACAGTGGCAGAAGTCATACAGAACAGTATGAAACCTTTATAGATGTCAAACCGCACCGCTAGCACGCTGAACCTTTCAGACTGGAATGGTGGATGGAGGTCGTAATGACGGTCGAGCACACCGGACATGTGACCCAGAGAATAAGGAAACCACTCTTTTGTTGGAGTTTTGGGTACCACAGCTACTTAAATTAAATGAAATGAGAAGGGAATAAAACATTCTCCTCCCGGCCCTCCACCGGTGGATCAAGTGGTCTGCTAACCAGCTCCAGGCACTAGGGTCTCCTCGTGAAGCCTTCTTCGGGTTCTTGGTAGCCGGCCATGAGATGGGTGGCATCTGCTTCCTGCGGCAGACCTGGTGCAGTCGCCGCAGGAGGACGCCCTTGGCGACGACCAGATGGGGTTCAGGATCTTGAGCCACGTCGGGGCATAATGTGCTGGATAGCCTCCGTCTACTGCTTTACTGTCGAGAACTGCTGGGCAAAGTCCTCGACGGTGTCGCCGAACAGGCCAACCTGGAAAGTGGTGGCATTAAGGAACCGTGCCTTGTCTGCCTCTCTCATCTTGACCAGGTCGAGCCAAAGGTGGCCTTCCTGGACCACCAAGGTGGACATTGACCGCCTCGGTGAGGTTGGTCGCCGAGCACAGTTCCTGCATCAATCCCGGGTCAGAACTACCCTTGTGTAGTTCTTTTAGCACCTTGGCTTGGTGGACTTGCAGAAGAGCCATGGTGTGGAAGGTGGAGGCGGCTTGTAGACGTACACCTACAGACCCTGAACGGGAGCTCTGGGCGTCCGCACCAGGATGCAGTGCTCTGCAGACATAGGTGCACTGCAAGCACCTTATCCACTGGGGGCATTTCCCAATACCCTTTGGCCACCCCCCCATCGATGCGCTCGAAAGCTCATCACCTTCACGGGCCCCGAACAAGAGGTCGAACTCACCGTGAGAAGCCTGATCAGGGCAAACAAGTGTGCTGGGGAATGGGAGGTCCGTTGAGAAATATCTGGTGGAGGTGGTCCCATTGAGGTCCCCAAATCACCCCAGTGCTAGCCGCGCTGACCTCCAACCCATAGGTAGAAGGAACGAGTTCCTACGAATGCAAGCCATGACCGCAATGTTGCCATGGTCATGTTCTCGCAGTGAGAATATGACCTATCCATGCAGGATGTCTCTGCATTAGCAGTGCCCAGACACGAAAAACAGCGATCGTGGACGTCAGAGGGTGAGAGATAACGACCGCAACCAGGAATAACACAGAAACGGAAAGGCATCTTTAAAAAGACGTTTCTGTGTGTGCCGCTCTTTTAGAATATACTCTTTCAGTGAATCTACCGAAGCGCCCAGGGGCGATCTCTGCAATGCATATGTGCAGAGGGGGGAGAAGGCACTGATATGCGCCGTAGATCCAGCAGAAGTGAATTGAAACCGTGGGAAATTCAGCTCATTGAACATCGTCCGCTCAGAAAATCTGAATGAGCGGTTCACCGCCAGCTCCTTTATACCTGTATGTAGTTCGGCATGCAAATACCACTTGACAATTTCAATTGGCCTTTTATCAAAGACCAGAGGTGTCTCAGGCTCCCAAGAATGACCCCTAGTGTCACTGCATCGACACAACATCGAGTAAGTGACAGATAGGGAACCCTCATATATTGCAATGTTTTTTGTGAACCCTCCACTACTAGCATCATGCTCATGTACTTTATTAATTATCATGAAAGCAGAATGCTGAATATGTGTAAATATTCAAGGTATTGATGATATTATCCACTGAATACAATAATGCTGGCATAAAACTTCCATTAAAAACACAAAGTCTGACCACAGAATAGCATTAGATCTGATCACTCGACCGCATCATTTTGGTTTACATTTGATAAAGAAATAGATGTAATAATTAATGTCCAATTAAAAATATGTTACTTTTTTCAGAATGGACACAGCACAACAAATGTATGAATGCACTCTCTGAACACTTTGAAGGAAGATTTCTAGATGAACTACTGGGAAAGATAACCAGTGCGATGTGTCCACAAGGTAACAGACTCTTTGTGCCATATTTTTCCCAAACCTGGAACTATAAAAAAAAAATTTGATCTCTAGTTTTACGGTTCCTGTTGAGATTCATTACAGCACAATGGGCAGCTTACAGGATGACTGACAGTTCAAAAAATTCAATATTACATAACATAAAAAAATGTAACTACTGAGATTCATGTTCACTGTTGACTCTTGTTTATGTATTTGCTGATAGTTTGGTTGTCTTTTTTTCCCAGTTTCAGACCATGATTGCAAAACTTGTGCCGAATTTATGGTAAGAAACCAATTGGGTTGTCACCCTTCTTGTTAAATATGGGATTGCTCCATCCATCCGTTATTTAGCACCCAATAATGATTAATGAAGGCCCTTAAATATGAAAAACTAAAATTTCAAAAGCATAAGTGGAATTAGTCAGAGTTTAATTTCATGTCATAAAGAGATTAAAGATTAAGATTAAATGACAGTAAGAATACTCAGTGTCCAAGCAAATCATAATCACAAGTAATAATATAGGCATTAGACTTTGCAAAGATTGTTTGGAACAAAAAGGGTATTTAACATTCTTGAATTGAAATGCAGTTATTTGATATTGAACTTTTTTTTTTGTTAGGAAACGGACGAATGGAAGTTTTTTGAACCCTCTTTTGAAGACACAGATAGGACATTCAGGTGCTGCTCCTTATTGTTACATCCCTTATATTTTTTATGCCTAGACCAATTCCTTTTTGGCACTGAAATGAGAGAAAGTTTAAAAAGGTGTAATTTACATTTAAACATTTGACACAAAAAAAAATATAAAATGTTGATACATTTTTTGCATGGGATTTTTTGTCATTTTAACTGACTTTCAGCCTTGCCATCTCTCAGAAAGATATAGCATGAATGTGGAAATGACATAATGATAGAATATTGGTCTTGGCAGAGTAGATCTGCTAAACTACTGCTGCTGCTGGAAAATACACTTACTAAATTAGCATGTGGCATGCTGCTGCTGCACAATTACACAAAATGCAAGACGTGCTGCTTTGAGCATGTGTTACATGCTGCAAATATAGACATACATACCCATGTAGCAGATCTAGATAGGTGGAAGCTGGGGTGCAGAGAAACCATCTTAACTGCAAAACTGAGCCATTTACTGTAAATGTTAGACAAGAGAGAGACAAAAGTTGATTGGCTACCTGATAACAAGTCAGAGGAGGTGAGCCGATTGGCTTAACATGTCACATTTGAGCAAACCGATTGGCTAACAGATAACGAAGTCAAAGAACCTATCAGCTTGCACCACATAGAGTTGCATGGCTGAACCTTGGTTATTAATTGGATAAGTTTATCTCACAAATTAAAAAAGTAATCTGAACTCATTGAATATATTTGTGAAAAATTAAGTTTAATTAGCTGAACTTAAATTGGATGTAGTTATGAAAACTTTGCTTGAGTTTAGTGAAATGTAAGGCCTGTTGTTGTAAAGTTAGTGTTAAGTTAACCTAACTCTAATTGTCGAGTAAATCCCAGAGGCTTTGCTCTGCAGGATGGTCTCCTCTTGAGAGGCACAATCTACATGCAGAATAGTTTGATTAATAGGCACATATATACTCTATGTCAACACTTGGCACACAAACCTCTGTAATGATGATACTCAACAAACATCATTCAGTAAAAGATGAGCTCTTAATATCACCTCAAAACTATTACTCACAGTGATGGCAAAAACAACAAAAGCAGTACAATTAATGTCTGCAAATAGCATCAAAAAACTTAAGAAATAAAAATAAGTCTACAACATTAACCTCATTATAGATTCATGCTGCAATGTATGCTGGGAGCTGGAAAAAACAAACAATTATGAGACAACTTGCTAAGCGAGTTATAATGACAATTACAATTGTTAATTCAACTTACAAGTTCAAGTTGATTGAATCACAACATAATATGTTGAGCTGATTGGAAAATCTAGTCAGGTAAAAAAAGCACCTAGATATAAAAGAAATTCAAAATATTTTTTTACAGTGCAGATGTTTTTATCCCCCAGTTTTTATCTGTAGAGACTTTTAGTGCATTTAGTTTATACATTTTATCAGTATGTGTGTTCCCTGAGCATCAAGCCCATTACCTTGAAATTGCTCATGCTATTGGCAACCATTTGACGAAACATGATTATGAGTTGATGTTTATTCTCCAGGGCATTGCTAAAATCAGGGAGATATGAATGCAGTAGGACTGGTCTCCGTATTGAATGCTCTAGTGATGTTCAGCTGGAGTATCTTACATGTGACTGGGAACAAGTAAACTATACTCCAGAAATGGACCAGTTTACACCATGTGGCCCCTTAATGGATCTCAAAGTCATCTCAGGAGAGCTGAAGGAAGTCTATCTACCTCACTCCCTGTGTTTAGGTACATACTGTAATTTAAACACTGGGACTCTACTAATAACTAATACTTAGTAATACTTTACTAATAATTGCGTACATTTTGTGTACTTAGAAAAAGTTTAGCTGGATTCACAACAGGTGTCTATGGACTGTCAAATCCAAACAGAATGTCACATAGAAATATCTATATCAGATAGATAGATAGATAGATAGATAGATAGATAGATAGATAGATAGATAGATAGATAGATAGATAGATAGATAGATAGATAGATAGATAGATAGATAGATAGATAGATAGATAGATAGATCATGTCTATTATGTTTTGATAATTTATTTTTCAGTTTAGTTTTTTTGTAAGTGAGTGGCTATAATAATACTGAACAGAGTTTGAAATGGCAAAATTATTAATTATCATGAAAGCAGAATGCTGAATATGTGGAAATATTCTAAATATTGATGATATTATCCTCTGAATACAATAATGCTGGCATAAAACTTCCATTAAAAACACAAAGTCTGACCCAAAATAACATTAGATCTGATCACTGGACCGCTCATTTTGGTTCCCGGACACCCCAACACATCATATAATTCCCAACAACCCTGGGGGAGACATATCTAGTATGGGAACAGAACGCACCAGCCACAGCCTTTTCTCTCTAAGTTTTTCTCTCCACAGGAAATTAGTTTCGGCTGGGGCCTTTAAATGTACATAATATGCCCCGGGGAAGGCTTTCTTCTCCATTCCTATTCTTTCATAACTGAAAGAACACGGGATGAAACCGGCACAACCCGGAGATTGTAAAATCTTGTGACGGTGGTGTTGCCCAGCCCGCTTTTACAGATGTCTGCAAGAGAGGTGCCATTGGCCAGTGCCCACAAGGATGCTACACTCCTTGTGTAGTGTGCTCAAACTCGCAAAGGGGCGGGCACGGACTGGGTCTGGTAGGCCAAAACAATGGTGTCCACGATCCAGTGTGCAAGCCTCTTTTTGGAGACAACGTTCCTTTCTGCTGTCCGCCAAAGCAGACAAAGATCTGCTCAAAGCGTCTAATGTTCTCGTGCGATCCAAGTAGATGCACAAAGCAGGCACCGCCTCCTCTGGGGGAAGCACTTGCAGGCTCAACACCAGATCCCTAAAAGGGGTCGTGGGAACCTTGGGCACATAGCCTGGTCGGGGTCTCAGTATCACGTGAGAGTCTTGCGGACCGAACTCTATGACACTCTTCACTAACAGAAAATGATTGCAGGTCCCCGACCCTCTTGATGGAAGTGAGCACAGTCAGGAGGGTGGTCTTCAATGAGACAGACTTTAACTCGACTGACTCTAGGGGCTCGAACGGGGCTCTCCGTAGGCCTAAAAGGACCATGGAGAGGTCCAGTGAGGAGTGGTGGTGTAGTGGGCTAAAGCACATAATTGTTAATCAGAAGTTTGCTGGTTCGATCCCCACAGCCACCACCATTGTGTCCTTGAGCAAGGCACTTAACTCCAGGTTGCTCCGGGGGATTGTCCCTGTAATAAGTGCAATGTAAGTCGCTTTGGATAAATGTAAATGTAAAAGAGGTGCGGCCTCC
Source organism: Xyrauchen texanus (assembly GCF_025860055.1). Lineage (NCBI taxonomy): Eukaryota > Metazoa > Chordata > Actinopteri > Cypriniformes > Catostomidae > Xyrauchen > Xyrauchen texanus. Next base: position 1,736,176 of record NC_068276.1, read on the forward strand.
TGGTTCCTCTCAGGAAACTTATGATCAGGTTGTGCTTACAGAGAGACTTACATTCAACGGTGTCGTGGTGCGCTGCTATAGCAGCCACATAGACCATGAGAGTGGAGGGGGACAGCCAACCATCCAACTTCTCTTACAGGAAGGAAAGCACTGACCCAACTGCGCACCTCTGGGGGTCTTCGCTACGTGAAGAACACCACTTATCGAATACACGCCACTTCAGGAATACAGCTGCCTTGTAGAAGGAGCTCTGGCCTGAGTGATCATGATAACCACTGCGGGCACTAGACCAGTTAGGTTTTCCGCGTCCCATCCAGGGACCTGACATGGAGATTCCAGAGGTCTGGGCGTGGGTGCAAGAGGGTGCCCCGTCCCTGAAAAAGAATGTCTTTCCTCAGGGGAATTTGCCAGGGAGGTGCTGTAATGAGGAGCGTGAGGTCCAATATGGAGCCATGAGAATGACCTGCTCCTTGTCCTCCCTGACCTTGCACAGAACCTGTGCTGAACACGTATTTGTGCAGCCCTCGGGGCCAGCTGTGTGCTAGCACGTCTGTACCGAGGGGAGCTCCTGTCAGGGCATACCAGAGCGGGCAGTGGGAGGATTCCCGGGAGGAGAACAGGCTACCTGTGCCTTGCCGAAATGACTCCAAATCAGCTGTACCACATGGGGTGGAGTCTCCACTCTCCTCTGAGCATCACCTGCCGCGATAGAGCATATGCTGTGTCCTTGAGGATACCATGGATATGAGTGGTCCACAGCGAGTCTGAATCCAGAGGAGGAGGTGACGGGCTAGTTGCGACATGCACCGTGAGCTTAAACAACCTTGGCAGTTTATATAAGCCACTGTCGTTGTGTTGTCCATTGTCTTTTTTTGACAATATGACAGTGATCATGAACAGAGGATGAGAGGTACCGAGGTCCGTTACCTCGAGAGTTGAGTTGTGGTGGCGTAGTGGGCTAAAGCACATAACTGTCAATCAGAAGGTTGCTGGTTTGATACCCTTGGCCAACACCATTGTGTCCTTGAGCAAGGCACTTAACTCCAGGTTGCTCCGGGGGGATTGTCGCTGTAATAAATGCATTGTAAGTCACTTTGGATAAAAGCGTCTGCCAAATGCATACATGTAAATGTAAACAACCACATCCAGGAACTGCATAGAGACGGAAGGGCATCTTTACATTTACATTTATGCATTTGGCAGACGCTTTTATCCAAAGCGACTTACAGTGCAATTATTACAGGGACAATCCCCCTGGAACAACCTGGAGTTAAGTGCCTTGCTCAAGGACACAATGGTGGTGGCCGTGGGGTTAGAACCTGTGACCTTCTGATTAACAGCCCTGTGCTTTAGCATAGAGGAAATATACTCTTTAGAGGAAATAAACTCTTTTAAAGCGCTGTCGAAGCGCCCAGGGGCGTAGCCTGCAGTTGTGTACAGAGTGGAGAGAAAGCCACGGTAATGCGCCGTATATCCAATAGCACACGCTTCTGAAGAGGGGAATCGATCAGTAGTAGTATTCAGCTCATTCATTCAGAGCAGATCAGCACATTAAGCACATGAACCACTTTAAAGTGCTCTGATGGATGTACCATCTATGGAGATTCGCGCCAAAAGAGAGGATTTTTATAGCTTCACTTAAATTTTATTTGCACAATGTCAAAAGTTCTTGGCTCAGACACACAATGTAAATGAGCAGAAATACAGTATACATTATTACTATTGCATAATGTAATATAATTGGCAATGTTGTCTATGTTTCCTAAATGATATAACATATAAAATAGTACTTTTTATGTAATTCTATCCTTGTGCACAAATCTTTTATGAAAAATTCAATATATTTTAAAGCCTTAAAAGTAATCATATAGCCCCATTTTTTTTATATGATTTCAAGTTAAATATCATTAAATTACTACTTAAGGCATAGGCCTATCTGTAATAAGCATACGCGAACCTTAAGAAATATGACAATTGCTTATCATAATAATCACAAATATTTATGAAAAATTATTGTCAGCCAAATCTCATAATCGTGACAGCCCTAGCTGCAATGGGGTCAGAGTTCTTAATGAGCTCTAGTGTGAACAACAAGGGGTCTGAGACCACATTAATGTGAAGAGGACCAAAAAAGAAGCTGGGTCCTCTTTTAAGTCCACTTAGATTGTGAACACCAAAAGCACTAAGGTCCTTTGCGGCTGGTTCCCTTTCTGTTTCGCTTTAACCAAACTAGGTTTGGTTCACTTAAAACAAACTATATGTGATTCCACGCTTTGGATGCCAATATGGGTTTTTTGCAGATACCACAGTCAGAACAGGATGCCAAACTCACCATGTTCATAACCACATTTGGATAATTTTATTTGAATCAATTACAGTTCAGTTTGGCATTGCCCCAGGGCAAAGCATACTTGTAAGATCCACATTCATTGCCAAACTCAGAGCACAGCTAAAAACAGATAGCAATTGTTCTGATGTGATGAGGCTGTGTCAAGATGGATGGCCTGTTCTCAGCCACATAACCAGTCCAGTGAGATGGAAAGAGTATTCCTCATGGTTCATGAAGGTCTACATGGAAATGGTTCCAGATTGGTAATACCCTCCGCTATGCGCAACACAGTACTGGAGAAACTGCACGAGGGGCACCAAGTGGTTGCTAGATGTTGAAAAAGTGTCAGGGAAACTGTATGGTGGCCTGGGTTAAGTGGACAGCTAAATGAGCTTATTAAGAACTGTGAAATATGCATAAAAGATAGAACCATCCCAGTGCAGCCTTTAATGCCCACAGAGCTTCCAGCCAGACCATGGGTGAAGTTAGGTGCATGTTTATTCTCACTATATGTAATACATATTTACTTGTAGGGGATTTTTTTTCTTCTGATTTTCTAAAATTGCTAAGATGACTCTTACTTGATCTGATGACATATTTGCTCACCATAATTCAATCTTTGCCTGCCGTGGCATTCCAGAGATTCTTTTCTCTGATAATGGGCCCCAGTTTTCTAGTCTGAAGTTTGCTAGCTTCGCAGTGGACTATGGGCTCCACCATATTACCAGTAGTTCCTGGTTTGCTCTAAGCAATGGTGAAGTGGAGCATCACATTTAGACGGTGAAATGCTTATTCTCCAAAACCAAAGATCCTTACCTAGCGCTTTTCATGTACAGAGGAACACCTTTGGCCAATGGCTATAGTCCAGCCCAAGTCCTCATGGGGAAAAGATGGCACACTCCCCATGATGAGACACTTTTGGTCCCAGACCTTCCTGATTATTCTGCTGTGGCTGCAAACAAAAGAAGGAGAGAGAAAGAGGCAGAGGTCTATAACCTTACACATCTCTTGTCAGGACAGAATGTGTGGATTACGGACACAAAGGCACAAGGCACTGTGGTGTCACCACATTCATACTTGGTAGATGGACCTCAAGGCACACTGAGAAGGAATAGGCAACAACTTGTTCCTATGCCATGCACTAGAAAAGTTGCCGAAACTTCCCCTGAACTTGATCAATGCACAGATACAGGACAGACTTTGTCGAAAGAGTGCCCATCTGAGGCTCAGTCAGTTAAAAATTCTCAGTCAACTGTAGCATATAGAACATGTTCAGGCAGAACAGTGATCCAACCAAAAAGACTGGACTAATGAGCAGCTATATGTTACTATGGATCAATGTGGAGATTCTGCAATTGAAATAACCAAATGTTTGTTAGTTAATTGGTTAAGCTCAAAGAAGGGGTTTGTGGGGATACAGTAATATATGTGTTTATGTTTTTTGCTGAAAGAAAGCAGAGGATAGTTTATTTGATCTGTGGATGTGAATTCTCAAGTGCCTTTTTTCTAAAAAGGGGAGATGTGGTGTAAATATGTTTGCCCCTTTAAGAAGAATGATGGGAGCATGACTGGGGGGAGGGAACACGCAAGTGACATGGAATGTAGGGTTATGTTCAGTTTGGAATGAAACAAACACAGTGAAGGGTGGTGAATTCATTTATTTATAGCATGACAGTATGTATGTAGGTAGGTAGGAAGGTAGGTAGATGGATGAATGGATAGAGAGAGAGAGAAAGCAATTTAAAGCACATCAAAACATTTTGTGGGTTTGTTTACATTTGAGTTTACAGTTGGAGTTTGAATTCACAAACATTCTATTGGCCTGTTTGATCAATCCGTCAAAGTAAGTTAATGGGATTTTTTTCCTGATTTGTTAGGGAAACATCTGCTGTTTTAAAACCGTAAATCTGATCAGTTAGAAAAGAAGGTCTGTGCCAAGATTGGTGGATGTAGCTCGAAAACTGCAAAAGGAGATAGTTGTAGAAATGTTTGTCTCAGTTCAGGGATTTGGAAAAACCCTAAAAGTAAGTGATTTTCTGCTAATTTGTGGTTTCGGTCTTTACGTTTTTGTAGAATCACGATTTCTGCATATAATTGTTCGTACACAGGTTTCAAGGACGAACTACACATGGTTAGTGAATTAGACCCACTGTTCTGAGATAATTTTTCAACATAATTACTTTTTAAAATTTATCACATAATTTTAAACTTAAGTATGCATATTAAGTTCATGCTTTTAACATTTAAAAAGCATATTTCATTGATTTATCAATAAATAAATAATAACTACAAAACCTTGATTTCAGGAAAATCGTTGCAGAGAGATGCAGTGAAAGTTCTTCATGTTGAGGACAGTGGAGTTTATTTTGAGGAATGCTCATTGACTCGATTTCATGCCAAGCTTCTGGACCTCAGCTTTTCACCTAAAGGACTTCTTTTGAGGAAAGGCTACACTGTGTTTTATCATTGTGAAACACTGATATATCACACTTTGAAATCTCATCTAACCCTTCATGTTTACCTGATTCCAAGTGATAAACAAATGAAAGAGGTAAGTGATATTTAAATAAACCATGTTAAAGATTATCAACCTAAGCTTCTCAAGAGTCTGATGAAGTAGTTTTGTGGGAGAGGCCAGGAACAAAAATGTGCAGAACAGACATAATGAAGTGTGGATTTTATGTTTAAAAGTGTACCGCCAGTGTCACTAGTAGGTGACACAAACACATGTATGTGTAGTGATTTTCACACTGGGCACCAATTAAAATGAACTGGGCCTCACAAAAGACACCAAAGTACGTGGTGATGTTTAACCCTCTGGGGTCTGAGGGTGTTTTGAGCCCTGGAGAAGTTTTGCCATGCCTTGACATTTGTGCTTTTTTCAGTTGCTTAAAAATTATTAATGGCTAAAGTCTGATAACACTGTATTCAGCACAAACTGGGCTACAATAATATGTGAGCAACATGTGTACATTTTTGTATTTTTGAGAAAATAACATTTATGCATGGATTTTGAAAAAACTAAATCATACAAAACAATATAGTAATTTAACTTTTTTAAGACAATTTTAGTGTTGAAAGGTAATATGCAAGGAGACGTGAACGATCATGAATATTGAGGTAATTTACACCTGAAGAGACAAAAGATGCCTACCCTGGTCCTATCAATGAGGGATAGAGAATGAATGTGAGGAGACTTAATGATCAAAATCAAGTTTTAAGTTAAAAGAAGTAAACTGACTATATATTTTCTTTACATAAATACTTTACTTAATTTTATACCTACACTACCATTTAAAATAAGTCTCTTCTGCTCACCAAGACTGGACGTATTTGATCCAAAATACAGAAAAACATTGTGTGAACTCATTTAACAATTTAAAAGAACAGTTTTCTATTTAAATATATTGTAAAATGCAATTCGTGATCAAAGCTGAATTTTCAGCATCATTACTGCAGTCTTCAGTGTCACATGATCCTTCAGAAATCATTATAAGATGCTGATTTTCTAATTTGGGCATATTTAAAGTGTGTTTTACTCATTTAACCTGAACACATATTTGCAAGCACAAGCTTTGTTGATGATAATGAGGCAGCATAAATGCTAGTTAAAATATAATCTAAACATTCATATTATTTTTATATCATATTACATATCATATTTATATCATACAGCATACAATTTAAATACCTGTTTTAGCAGAAACAGCATTTAAATGTAACTATAACTTGCTTATTAGGAGTCATATTTCAAATGTCAATACTTTGAATCCTGGCTGGCAAGTCTGGAAACAGTCCCACTAGTAAAATATGAACATGTTTTTTTAAAATAGCATGTCAGCTAATGAAAACTAAATGATTTACTCCTCCGAAATTGTATCCTCGGCTGGATCAAGTCTCTCTTCAAAATACAATTGTCCCACTCTTCTTCTGAGGAAAATGTTAACTCTTCCTTAACTCTTTCCCCGCCAGCGTTTTAAAAAAAAATTTGCCAGCCACCGCCAGGGTTTTTGACGATTTTCGCTAAATTTTAATGGCCCGCAGAATATTTTCTTCCATGAATATATGAAGATGCTATATATCACAATAAAGATCTGAGCCTCTGCTTTTAGGCAAAAAAAACGATTTTATTTTATCTTCATTTGTTCTTTTTTATTGCGACTTGAACAGAGGTAGGTTTTGTCAAAAAACAACATTTCAGACAAAAAGCTGATAAAAAGGCATGTTTATGTCTGATATTTTGAGCTTCTCAATACTCCACTTCTTCATGTTTGAGACGATCGCAGTCTGTTTCTTTGATCAAAGAGTTACGTACTCTTTCAAAACATGCGCAGGGGTCTTCCTTACCGTATAACACCTAAAACACGGAAACCCGGAAAATTCCGTGTTTGGCGGGGAAGCGTTTTTTCATAAAACACGGAAAATTCTGTGTTTGGCGGGGAAAGAGTTAATATCCAGAAATTTGATCGCCTGTGTATCGTTACAAACACGCAGAAAAGTTGAGTTGTGTTATGTTTACATTAAACCTCACCGTCTGGGGCGTTTACCATTTCCCTTGATGGTCTCAGCACATTAGCGTATGAATGGTGCGCTCTGCTGGTGGGTGTGATCACATTAGCTGTAATGAGCTCAGCCAGCTGAAACATGTACATCGCTTTGATCCCCTTACAAAAAGCTACACTTCTGATGCTGCTCTGGAAATACTTTGGGAACAGCTTTAGGTGTGACCGGCTGTGAATATGTGTGCAACACATCAATGAAAATTGACCGGAATTTATAGCCTCTGCCAGTGTAATCATTGGATGCACCTGCAGCAGGGCTATAAATAGAGGCGCATCGTCAGATCTTTTTTCTTCAGATCATTCTGTGTATGTGGTTTTCATGAGCCTGTCAGAACATTCTTTCCTCTATTAGGAGTTAGAATTTGTCAGGCAGTGTGCAGAAACCTTTCTCTTTCTCTTTTCTTTAAAAAAAAAAGAAGAAAAGAATGACTGATAAACAAAGCAAGCGGTGTGTTCTCATGTTTACGCTCTATGGCTGAAACAGACACACAGCAGTGTTAATAATTTTTGAAATTGAAATGCTGCTTGCAATAAATTGCATTTCGTCAGGGTAATCAAATCAAATCACTTTATTGTCACACTACCATGTACACAAGTGCAACAGTAGGTGAAAGTCTTGTGTACAGTTCCGAGCAACATAGCAGTCATGACAGTGATGCGACATATACCAATTACAATAAACAACATATTTACAAAACACAATCTACATATCAAATGTACACATACTTACACAACACAATAATTATATACAATGTACAGTAAAAAATACACAAAATATAGAATACACATACTGTTACGTATACCTTGTCTTGTTTCACCTTTGCCCTTTGTTTACCATTTTTGTCACTTTTGTAATTCCTTAGTTTTCATTTTTGTCCCTTTTGTAGCTCCACAGTCTCCCTGTTAGCGTTCGTGTTCTCCGTTCATTGTTTTAACCTGCCCTCGTTAATTTACCATTGTTTCTGTCTATCACCTTGTTATCTTGTTTTGAGTTCTGTTTGTTCATTGGCCCCTTTGTCCCATGTTCATGTATTTATACCCTGGTTCTTTGTTCAGTCCTTGTCTATCGTTGACTGTTGTTTAGCCTGGTATGCTGTCCCTGCCCATGTTCGCTGTTTTATGTTTGTTTCCCCATTGAGGGTTTTCCTTTGTGTTTATTCTGTTGTCTTCTTTAATAAAGTTAAGCTGCATCTGGATCCGCATCTCCTCGTCTGCCTTCGCTGCTCATTCGTTACAGAACGATAGACCAAAATGGATCCAGCGGCTTTCTTCGTGGGACTGACGCGGATAGATCTAAACATCCGTGAGTTCTCCCACTATTTCTCCTGCATGGCCGGCCACACCGGTTGGGATGACAACCTCCTGAAGACCGTCTACAGGATTGGTGTACCTAAACACCGGTGTTATGATTTGCCGGAGATTGGAGACTACACCTGGCAGGAATATGTGAGTCTCGTCGTGGAGGAATTCGCTGCCAGGGAACCTCTTCTCTCGATCCCGGCTCTCGCCTCTGGGCTCTCTACGCCTGCCACGGTCAGCGAGCCTACGCCTGCCACGGTCAGCGAGCCAGCGCCTACGTCTGTCCCGGTCTGCGAGCCAGAGCCCACGCATGTCACAGTGAGCGAGCTAGAGCCCACGCATGTCACTGTGAGCGAGCCTGAGTCCTCGTCAGCCACGGTGAGCGAGCCTGAGCCCTCGACCATCCCCGAGCCAGCGCCTGTAGCCTCAAACGTCAGTGAGCCAGTGCCGATAGCCTCAAACGTCAATGAGCCAGTGCCTGTAGCCTCAGATGTATGTGAGCCAGCGCCTGTAGCCTCGACCGTCCCTGAGCCAGCGCCTGTAGCCTCGACCGTCCCAGAGCCAGCGCCTGTGGCCTCGACCATCCCTGAGCCAGCGCCTGTGGCCTCGACCGTCCCTGAGCCAGCGCCTGTAGCCCCGACCGTCCCTGGGCCAGCGCCTGGAGCTATGACCGTCCAATCGCCAACGCCTCCCGAGCTTTCCAGAGCTCCGCCTCCCGAGCTTCCCAGGGCTCCTCCTCCCGAGCCTCCTAGGGCTCCGCCTCTCGAGTCTCTCGAGCCTTCCAGAGCCCCTCCCGAGCTTACCAGGGCTCCGCCTCTCGAGCCTTCTAGGGCTCCGCCCCTCAAGCCTCTCGAGCCTCCCAGGGCTCCACCCCTCAAGTCTCTCGAGTCTTCCAGGGCTTCACCTCTCGAGCCTCCCAGAGCTCTGCCCCTCAAGTCTCTCGAGCCTCCCAGGGCTCCGCCTCTCAAGCCTCTCGAGCCTCCCAGGGCTCCGCCCCTCAAGCCTCCCAGGGCTCCGCCCCTCAAGCCTCTCGAGCCTCCCAGGGCTCCGCCCCTCAAGCCCCTCGAGCCTTCCAGGGCTCCACCTCTCAAGCATCTCGAGCCTTCCAGGGCTCCACCTCTCAAGCATCTCGAGCCTCCCAGGGCTCCGCCCCTCAATTCACTCGAGTCTTCCAGGGCTCCGCCTCTCAAGTCTCTCGAGCCTCCCAGAGCTCCGCCCCTCAAGTCACTCGAGCCTTCCAGGGCTCCGCCTCTCGAGCCTTCCAGGGCCCCGCCCCTCAAGCCTTCCAGGGCTCCGCCTCTCGAGCCTCTCGAGCCTTCCAGGGCTCCGCCTCCAGAGCCTCTCGAGTCTTCCACGGCCCTTTTCCCCAAGCCTCCTACGGCTCCACCTCCAGAGCCTCCTACGGCTCCGCCTCCCGAGCCTCCTACGGCTCTGCACCCAGAGACCCCAGAGCTTTCTAGGGCTCCGCCTCTCAAACAGCCTACGGCTCCACCTCTCGAGCCTCCTACGGCTCCGCCTCCAGAGCCTCCCAAGCCTTCTAGGGCTCCGCCTCCCAAGCTTCCTACGGCTCCGCCTCCAGAGCCTCCTACGGCTCTGCTCCCAGAGCCTCCCGAGCCTTCTAGGGCTCCGCCTCCCGAGCTTCCTACGGCTCCGCCTCCCAAGCCTCCTTTGGCCCCGCCTCCCGAGCTCCTATGGCTCTGCGCCCAGAGACTCCAGAGCCTTCTAGGGCTCCGCCTCTAGAGCGTCCTACGGCTCTGCCTCCTGAGCCTCCCTCAGCTCTACCTACTGAGCCTCCTAGGCCATCGCCTCCCTCGGCTCCACCTCCTGAGCCTACCGAGCCTCTCCCGGCTCCGCCTCCTGACCCTCCTACGGCTCTGCCTCCAGAGCCTCCTTCAGTTCCACCTCCTGAGCCTCCCCCGGCTCCGCCTCCTGAGCCTCCCTCAGCTCCGCCTCCAGAGACTCCTTCAGCTCCACCTCCTGAGCCTCCCGAGCCTCTCCCGGCTCAGCCTCCTGACCCTCCTATGGCTCCGCCTCCAGAGCCTCCTTCAGTTCCACCTCCTGAGCCTCTCCCGGCTCCGCCTCCAGTGGCTCCCTCAGCTCCGCCTTCTGAGCCTCCTAAGCCATCGCCTCCCTTGGCTCCACCTCCTGAGCCTCCCGAGCCTCTCCTGGCTCCGCCTCCTGAACCTCCCTCGGTTCTGCCTCCTGAGCCTCCCCCGGCTCCGCCTCCAGTGGCTCCCTCAGCTCCGCCTTCTGAGCCTCCTAAGCCATCGCCTCCCTCGGCTCCGCCTCCCAGGTCTCCCTCGGCTGAACCGGTGCTTGCCCCATGGCCATCTCCTAGGCCACCAAAACCGGCCTCTGTCCTGTGGCCACCTCCCAGGTCCCCTGAGCCGGTCCTTGCCCCATGGCCATCTCCTAGGCCACCAACACCGGTCTCTGTCCTATGGCCACCTCCCCAGTCGATACCTCCCTGGCCCCCTAAACCTGTCCCTTTGTGTCCCCAGGGACTGCCTAATTGGCCCCGTGGACTGTCTCATTTCCCTTTGTGCCCCCGTGGACTGTGTCATTTCCCTTTGTGCCCCCGTGGACTGTCTCATTTCCCCTCGTTGCCCCCCTTGGACTTCCTGCCTGCCCTTTGTGCCCCCTTGGACTTCCTGCCAGCCCTCTGTGCCCCTTGGACTGCCTTCTTGCTCTTGTGCCCCCCCTGGTCTGCCTGTCTGCCCCTGGTGCCATCATTTTGTTTCCTGTGGGTTTTTTGTCTTTGTTTTTTTTTCTTTAGGATCGTCTAGGATCTGATCCTTTGAGGGGGGCTCTGTTACGTATACCTTGTCTTGTTTCACCATTGCCCTTTGTTTACCATTTTTGTCACTTTTGTAATTCCTTAGTTTTCACTTTTGTCCCTTTTGTTGCTCCACAGTCTCCCTGTTAGCGTTCGTGTTATCCGTTCATTGTTTTCACCTGCCCTCGTTAATTTACCATTGGTTTCTGTCACCTTGTTATCTTGTTTTGAGTTCTGTTTGTTCATTGGCCCCTTTGTCCCATGTTCATGTATTTATACCCTGGTTCTTTGTTCAGTCCTTGTCTATCGTTGAATGTTGTTTAGCCTGGTATGCTGTCCCTGCCCATGTTCGCTGTTTTATGTTTGTTTCCCCATTGAGGGTTTTCTTTTGTGTTTATTCTGTTGTCTTCTTTAATAAAGTTAAGCTGCATCTGGATCCGCATCTCCTCGTCTGCCTTCGCTGCTCATTCATTACACATACAATGCAGCCAGTCAGGATGCTCTCTACAGTGCTGGTGTAGAACCGTGTAAGGATGTGGTGGTTCATTCCAAACTTCCTCAGCCGTCTCAGGAAGAAGAGGCACTGGTGAGCATTCTTCACAACGGCCTCAGTGTGGACAGACCATGTGAGTTCCTCAGTGATATGGACACAGAGGAACGTGAAACTGCTGACTCTCTCCACTGGTGCTCCATTAATGGTGATGGGGTTGTGTTTTCTGTCTTTCTTCCTGAAGTACATCACAAGCTCCTTGGTTTTACTGACGTTGAGGGAGAGGTTGTGCTCCTGACACCAGCATGTCAGAGTGTGCACCTCCTCTCGGTTTCATCATTGTCAGTGATCAGACCTACCACCGTCGTATCATCAGCAAACTTAATGAGGGCATTGGAGCTATGTGTTGCCAGGAAATACAGGAGTGGGCTGAGAACACAGCCCTGCGGGGCGCCAGTGTTGAGGGTCAGTGATGAGATGTCGCTGCCCATTCTAACCACCTGGCGTCTGCCTGACAGGAAGTCCAGGATCCATTTGCACAGCAAGCTGTTTAAGCCTAGAGCCCGGAGTTTCTCATCAAGCTTGGAGGGCACTATGGTGTTGAATGCTGAGCTGTAGTCTTTAAACAGCATTCTCACATATGTGTTCCTTTTTTCCAGGTGGGAGAGAGCAGTGTGTATTGTGGATGCATTGGCATCATCAGTGGAGCGGTTGTTGCGGTAGGCAAACTGCAATTCAATTCAATTCAATTCAATTCAATTTTATTTGTATAGCGCCTTTCACAACACACATCGTTTCAAAGCAGCTTCACAGAACATCAGCATTAACAGACGACAAAAACTGCAACGTCCATAAAGTCGATTAATCATCATTGTGTAATTTAGACAAAATTTGATTTTAATGGTTTAAAAATAATTAAATGATAATTATATTAACTCTTTCCCTTCCAAACACGGAATTTTCCGGGTTTTATGAAAAAGCTTCCGCCAAACACGGAATTTTCCTGGTATCCGTGTTTTAGGTGGAATACTGGTAAGAAAGACCACGACGCATGTTTTGAAAGAGTACGCAACTCTTTGATCAAAGAAACAGACTGCGATCGTCTTAAACGTAAAGTGGAGTTTTGAGAATGTAGCTCAAAATGTAGATAGAAATGCCTTTTTCTCAGCTTTTTGTCCGAAATGTTGTTTTTGACAAAGCCTACCTTTAATGCCTTAATGGCATTAAAAATAACAAATGAAGATAAAATAAAATCGTTTTTTATTTGCCTAAAAGCAGAGGCTCAGATCTTTATTTTGATATATAGCATCTTCATATATTCATGGAATTAAATATTCTGCGGGCCATTAAAGTTTTGCGAAAATCGTCAAAAACCCTGGCGGTGGCTGGCAACTTTTTTTTTTTAAACGCTGGCGGGAAAGAGTTAATAACCCCAGTGAGCAAGCCGTAGGCGACTGTGGCAAGGAACACAAAACTCCATAAGATGTAGATTAATGGAGAAAAATAACCTTGGGAGAAACCAGACTCACTGTGGGGGCCAGTTCCCTCTGGCTAACATTATGAATGTAATGTAAATATTAATTATGTATAGGTAAAATCATGTTTTAAAATTATTAAACTAAGTGTTAAGGTGTCAGTGAGTAAAAATCGATTGTGTTTGAACTGTAAGATTAATGACCAAAGTCTTTGAAGTCCATCTAGATTAATTGTAGAGGTTCACATAGATGCAAGTGTCCCTGTCAATTGGCCGACGAAGGCTTTTGTGGGCAATAGTTAGTCTATGCATTCCATTTCACGATCGTAGTCCATCAATCGACCGCATTTAGTCATCATCATTCAGCGACATGTAGCAGTGGAGTCCAACATGAAGCAGGAATGGTGCTGGATCCAGCCGGTTCTGGTGACCTCAGCAATGGGTCCAAAGACGTGGGCAGCACAGAGCAGATGTGATCTCTGATTAGCCTCTCAAAGCATTTGCTGATGATGGGTGTCAGAGCAACAGGGTGCTAGTCATTTAAGCAAGTGATTTTGGCTTGCTTCTGTACAGGCACAATGGTTGACGTTTTGAAGCATGTGTGGACTACAGACAGGGAGAGGGACAGGTTGAAAATATCTGTAAAAACACCAGCCAGTTGGTGATGACGTGGTCTGTGTCGGCTTGTGGGGGGATGTACACAGCTGTGATAATGACCGCTGTGAATTCCCTTGGTAGCCAGAATGGTCGACACAGAAGCATGAGATATTCCAGATCATGGGAGCATAAAGACTTGATAAAATGTACGTTCCTCTGATCACACCATGATTTGTTGATCATAAAACATACACCACCACCTCTGCTTTTATCTGAGAGGTCTTTTGCTCTGTCCACTCAGTTCACGGAGAACCTCGCGGGTTCGATGGCCGAGACTGGAATCTCCAGCCAGGTTTCTGTAAGGCAAATAACGCAGCAGTCCCTTGTCTCTCGTTGGAAAGAGATCCACGCTCTCAGCTCGCAGAGCTTGTTGTCCAGAGACTGAACATTTGCCAGTAGTATACTGGGTAGTGGGGGTCGATTTGCGCAACGTCTTACTCTGATGAAAACGCCGGCTCTTTTTCCCCTTTTCCTTCTGCGTTTCCGCGGCCGGGCAGCCCAGACAAAGGGCTCCGCTGGCGTGTTTGTAAACAGCGGGTCGGCATTGAGGAATTTGAAGTCCGGTTTACGGTGTGTAGTTGTAGAACCAATGTCCAAAAGCGTTTGTCTGTCGTATACAATAAGGCAGACAACATCCAAGACAAAAAAACTAAAAACTGTAAACAAAACAAACAATAAACTGCAGTGTTGTGTCTGAGCTCGCAACACAGCAGCCATACTCGCTGCCATCTTGACTCCAATCTACCTATTAGGAAACATAGTTATGCTGCGTTCCATTCAAACTGGATATGGGATATTCCTACTTGATATCTCCGACCATAAATGCATTCCATTCCCCGATATTCGGAACCGCAACACTCCCATTAGCTTAGCAGGGGTTTGACACTCATTAGAGATGTCTCCAAGCATCCCAAATGATAAACAATGCTGCAGCGCTAGCATTTGTGCTTCAGGTCTACGATTATCAAAAGAGATAATTTACCATGTTTTATACACCTGTTTCTGCAGGCGTTTGTTAAACAAGCTTTAATATCATGTAATGTGGAAACAAACTCATTTATCGATATTATTTAATAAAGTGAATGTTTATCACTTATGTGTCGACATGTTTGTGTGACATCATGCACCTGCATCTCGGCGAAATTGGAGTTGAGAATTTCTGCACGAGCTTACAAGTTGTAATTCTGGCTTAAAGATGCATTCCATTGCATGTTTCCTAATAGGTAGTTGTAAAGTCCGACTGTGGCAGGGCGGAGGGCGGGGCTGGGTCGTGATCCTACACACCCGGTCCCGTATTAGGCTAATCAAGCCTCTGAGGTATAAAGGTCGACTGCGGAGGATCGTGTGGGAGAGATCGTTTACGGACATGTCCGTCATGTGTGTGTTTATATTGTCTTTTAAGTTTATCATTAAAACTATTATTTATATCGTCAAGCCGGTTCTCGCCTCCTCCTTTCCATTGATCCCTTTACACTGACTTTCCGAGTTAAATGGAACGCAGCATTACTTTTCAAAACTTGATCCGACATTGAATGCTCAAGCAGCCTTATTTATACTTAGAAAACTCCTGATGTTGCAATAACAAAAAGCACTTACAAATTAGCTTGAAGTGAAAATCAGTCCTCCTTTCCTGTTTAATTAATCAATCACAAGATCATGCAGAACATCTCAGATTTGTAAATCCATAAGGATCTCTTTCTCAACGGCAATACCAGCAGTGATGACAGCTGACTCGTCAGCAAAATCTTGCGCTCTTCGCTTTCAAATTACAACACTTAAAGCGTGATTGCGTCATTCAAGGCCAGCTAGAAGGCTTCCACTGAGATATATCCTAAAGATCACACCAACCAATCTAAATGGCTGATGAATCTGACAATCTGACTTTAGTTGCTCATTCATTTGCAGTTTTGAGGGATTCTGAAGAAATTCTGAAGGCCTGACGGGGTGGAGCTCAAACTCACTCGTTGCTTCGGGCATGTGATTTGTGAAAAAGTTGTCACACATCGCTTGTAAGCATTAAGGAATAAATTCTGACTGGATAAACTTTTAGTTTTCCTCTATTTGTTTGTAGATTAATTAAGAGTAGAAATCTTTTATAAATACATAGGCAAAAATTAGATTTTTTTGGCATGTTAGGCCAGCAGAGAAGGCTTTGCTGGCCCTGACAATTTGCCACTGATATATATATAGTACTGTGCAAAAGTCTAAGGCACATGAGATGTTTCACAAAAGCATTTGTCTTAAGATGGTTATTTATATCTTCAGCTTTAGTGTGTCAAATGTTAATAAATGTTAGACTCCCAAACATTACTTTTGCAACTAGAAAAGATTAGAATAGAAGAACAGGGAGCCCTGCAACAGATGTCATGTCAAGAAGCTTGGAACATCCTATCTGCCAACAACCAAGAAAAACTGTGTCCATGTATACCTTGGAGAATTGGTGCTGTTTTAAAGGCCAAGGTGGTCACACCAAATATTGATTTAGCTTTACTGTAAAGGATTTAAGGGAAAGGAGGAGGCGAGAACCGGCTTGACAATATAAATAATATTTTAATGTAAAACTGAAACCAAAGACACAAACACACATGATGGTCAGCTGACTGTAAACAATCTCTCTCTCATCGCACCCCCTTCTGCAGTCAGCCTTTATCCCTCTCGGAGGCTTAATTAGCCTGATAAGGGACCGGGTGTGTATAATCATGACCCGGCCCCGCCCTCCGCGCTGTCACATTTATTATGTTTACTGGACTTTGTATGACATTAAGTGATAAATTAAAACAATTTTTCATTATTTTTTAAGACATCCTCACTAGGCAACATTTTTCACAAGTGCCTAAAACTTTTGCACAGTACTGTATATTGTATTTTATTTCTCACATTTATTCTCTGTAGGCTGTTACAAAGAAAGAGGAACAGATGAGAAGTAAATTCATCTTAAAACCAGAACCTCAATGTAAGCTTCAGATGAATGGCCGGTTCACGCTGAAGGCACTGGATCAGACAAAGACATCAGATTGTAATTCGGACATCACACCAAAGGTACCTTTTGATTTTTGTTAGAAATTATTTTGAACTTCATAGCTCCTTAAATGGATGCAACAGAGAATGATGGGTGGTGATGTGAGCTTTAGGATCAGTGGTTTCCAGCTGAGTGGTTCAAGGATCCTTACCAAGATTGCTTAGGGGTTTAAGTTGTCAATACATGATTGAGATAATAATTATAATTGCTTCATCACCATTTACCTTTAAGAAATCACTTTCTTAAAAATAAAGGCATCAGGAGTTTCTCCAGGTGAATGCTCTCTACATAGTCACTAAACCCCAAATCCAGGCATGGGCTGATTTTTATTTAAACAGTAACATAATTTAATAAAAATATTTTTAAAATGACAAAAGCCTGTGCAGCATGTTCAGACAGTAAGGGTCTGATTTCTCTGATGATATAAAGCATAAACATGATAATCAGTGAAGTTTAATTGGTCATCAAACACATACAAATATTCCAGATGTCTGGTTGCCCAGAGGTGCACTCTCAAAAGCATTGTTAGCAAACTATGGTTGCAATTTCCATCATCACCAACATAGTACAATGATTTGATATTTTCCAAAACCAGTTCTAATGAAGATTTGCAAACAGTAGCATATGGTCTAGTTCCACAAATATTTAAATGCTTTTAAAGCTCAAATTAGATCTGAAATTCCACTTCTGCAGATGGTCGGACTTCCACGAGGTCACCATATGTCTCTTCATTAGAATTGACTGACTTTTTGTCTGTCTGATGCAGTGAAAAGGCGGCTTCAGTCCAGTAAGTCAAAAGAAAAGGATCTGCAAAAATGCATTGTGTTTTCAAGTCTCTATAAATTTGTAAGGAGAAAAAAAATAATAATATTTGGAAATGTAATTACAAGTACAAGTATTCCATTTAAATGCCCTCAAGTAAAGTACAATCCCCCAAAATTATACTTAAGAATAATAGTTAAGTATAATTACTAAATTATTTTACACCCCTGGTCCCTTCATATGTGAATGACACACAGAGGCAAGTAGAATTGCAGAGCAACACTAAAATAAAAAATCGCATTGTCATGGCAGTACTGGCAATACTTGTAATAATGGCGGTGGCAGCAATGCTTCACCCATTCGAAACTGACGACCGTGTATTTGTTCACATAAGCACAGTACAGTGAGTCAAGTCATTTTTATTTGAAAAGCGCATTTCACAACAGATATCGTTTCAAAGCAGCTTTACAGGAAATTATGCTGTAACAGAAAAAACTGTAATATCTTAGAGTCATGCACACCTGACTACATATCCTTAAACTTAATGGGATCTTCATTGTATTGTCACTGCGGCGAATTTGAATGAGTGAAATTGAAAGAGACTTGAGAATATGGACAGTCCTCCACTCCTTGATAACCACATCATTAATAATATAATGTTTTATTGTTTTTTACTGTCCTCATTTGCTCAGGAGAGAAAAATCTATCTGATCTTAATAACTGTAGAATAAACCCAAGCCACACTTTCACCCTTAATGTCCACAAACCCTTCTAACCTCTTTCTTTCTCTCCATTAGCAGCTACAACTTAAATACAGTACTGCTATGCCCCGTTTTTTTGAAGTATTTATTAAAGATCCAAAAGAGGACTTTAGCCTCTAGCTGATGGCACAACAAAAATCAGTATGGCATGCCTGTATACGCCAAGGTAAGATTTATTCAGAAGTTTGTGCAAAAAAAACCCAAAGCTGTTGGTAGAACATGGTGCTAGAAACATCCATCTCATGGGTTGAATTTCCAGGGAACACGTCAATCTTCATTTTAAATAAACACTACCATTTGCCAATAGAATGAACCAGCAATAAATTAAACATATTTTTCCGTTAAGCATTTACATCCCGTAATTAAGTTTAAACCTTTTCTGTTTTTCCTTTTGTGGACAGACTTTGATTAAACTTACCCGTATAATGTGTTTTGGGCACAGTGTTTAATAATGTGTATTAATCTTTGATGCTTGCCTTGTCTAAAAGCCCATGGCACATCCCAGGGCAGTTCTCTGTTGATCTCTCTCATCAACAAGGCATTTGTAATGATGAGCAGGTGAAGGCAGACGAGGGGCGAGGATCTAAATGCAGTTGGTTTTTATTGACAAAATAACTGGACAAACAACACTGGAACAAATAAAAAGTCCACAATGGGAAAATAAAACAAAAACACGGAAGACATTCAAAGGGTAAACGGGTAAAACAAGCATCCACAAACATCAACGACCGACAGGGAAATGGAGAAACAGCAGGGTTTAAATACACAGACACATGATGATGACAAACGACAATCAGGTGAGAGCAATGACACAGGGCTGGCAGTGATGAGGGCCGGGAATCATGGGAAGTGTAGTTTTTTGACAAAGACTAGTGAAACACAGGGCAGAACACAAGGGAATCATGACATAACCCCCCCTCTAAGGAGCGGCTTCCAGACGCTCCTAAAAGAGGCTCGTAGGAGGCTCGGGAGGCAGAGCCCTGGAAGGCTCGGGAGGCGTAGCCGTAGGAGGCTCGGGAGGCGGAGCCCTGAGAGGCTCGGGAGGCGGAGCCCTGGGAGGCTCGAGAGGCGGCGCCCTGGGAGGCTCGAGAGGCGGAGCTGTAGGAGGCTCGGGTGGCTCGAGAGGCGGAGCCCTGGAAGGCTCGAGAGACGGAGCTCTGGGAGGCTCGAGAGGCGGAGCCCTGGGAGGCTTGGGTGGCTCGAAAGGCGGAGCCCTGGGGGGGTTCGAGAGGCGGAGCCCTGGGGGGGTTCGAGAGGCGGAGCCCCGGGAGGCTCGAGAGGCGGAGCCCTGGAAGGCTCGGGAGGCGCTGGCTCTTGGACGGTCGAGGCTACTGGCGCTGGCTCAAAACAAGCATCCACAAACATCAACGACCGACAGGGAAATGGAGAAACAGCAGGGTTTAAATACACAGACACATGACAATGACAAACGACAATCAGGTGAGAACAATGACACAGGGCTGGCAGTGATGAGGGCCGGGAATCATGGGAAGTGTAGTTTTTTGACAAAGACTAGTGAAACACAAGGCAGAACACAAGGGAATCGTGACAGCATTTCTGTCCACAGAAATGCTGTTTTTGGCACCATTCTAAAATGAATTCTAGAGACTGTTGTGTGTGATAATATCAGGAGTTCAGCAGTTACAGAAATACTCAAACCAGCTGTCTGACACAACAATCATCCATGCGATTATCAAATCAGCCAATCGTGTGGCAGCAGTGCAGTGCATAAAATCATGCAGATACAGGTCAGGAGCTTCAGTTAATGTTCACTTCAACCATCAGAATGGGGAAAAAAATATCTCAGTGATTTGGAGCATGGCATGATTGTTGGTGCCAAATGGGCTGATTTGAGTATTTCTCAGAATGGTGCCAAAAACAAACAAACAAAAAACTTTCAGTGAGGGGCAGTTCTGTGGACGGAAACGCTTTGTTGATGAGAGAGATCAATGGAGAATGGCCAGACTGGTTCAAACTGACAAAGTCTACGGTAACTCAGATAACTGCTCTGTACAATTGTGCTGAGAACAATATCATCTCAGAATGCTATTCTGAGAGGTTGCCGCTGTTCTGGCAGCACGATGGGGACCTACGCAATATTAGGCAGGTGCTTTTAATGCTGTGGCTGATCGGTTTATGACCATGGGCTAATATATATAACTAAAACATAAATCTGGCTTTTCAGCGCTAATGTCTTAAGCAACCAAGTATTATAGATTTCTTTATGGGAGAAAAAATGCTCAACTTGAAAATAGTTTATATTTTCCATATTTTTCAGTTTATTTGTTAATTTTCTTGTTTGATACTGCACGTACAGCTTGTTTAACTGATTGTTGCAATATGTTGCACCTATATACAAAGGTTTGTTATTACTTTACAAAAATTCTACAGATGAATTATTTTACACAATTGAAATTGTTAAAGTATTGTGTCATCTTTATCATTTCAGGTGATTACCTTCAGATGACCTCCACAGTGGGTACGGTGACTTTAAAATGCAAAACTTTTCACAATGGATTATACAGCTGCATTTTAGCAATAAATATTTTGAATATTATTTATGAAGAATCAACAGTGGGGGGAATTCACTAAGAATTAATTGAGTCCGGTAAATGCACTATTTATTACCACATGCTTTTTGCACTGGTTTTTTGCATTCACTGAACTAATTATGCAGATCAGCCAACAGCGCAAACACACCCACAAAAAGTGTGCAAAACACAATTTTTCCATGTTTGCGGGACGATTGTGAGCGCTAATAGTGGAGGATGCCGCAGACCACCATATTTGATACACTCTGCTGGAACTGTACATCTTCACTGTGATCCAGACACTTGGATCATCTCTTAAACATGGCAAAAGTGCACTTGACTACACAGCACATCTAGATATGTAGCAGCTCTTCTTCATCATTTGATCATTATTTGATGAATTATTCACAAACAAAATAAACATGTAATATGTAAGTATTTGCGCTGAAATGCTACATACAAAAGTGGCACAACTGTTTAGTGAATCATCCCCGGTGTGTATTTGGGTGTATATTCCACATTTACATATACAGTCAAGTATAAGCTCTTTTATAATCTAGATCTTGTATAATGCTATACATTTTACTTTAGTTTGTGTTGAATGTCTTGAATGTTTTTGCAGATGGAAGCAGAGAAACACAAAGCTCTTGTGGTAAGAAAATAAATACATAAATAAAGTATATTTCAGATTGAAGGTTCACCAGATCTGGCCTGATCTTCATTCTGAGAAAAAAAAAAAAAAAAAAAAGCATACAGTAATCAGTCTCTCAGATTTCGGCATGTCATCTGATGCCATTTTGTCATTAGCTGTAGGGAACAGAACTGTCAGTGAAATTCTCCTGGAGCACTTGGAAGAATTGGAATCTGAGGAGATGAAAACATTTACATGGCATTTGAAACGAGGTGTAAAAGACTTCTCTAAAATATTTAAATGTCGACTGGAGAAGAAATCAAGGTGTGAAGTTGTGGAGTGCATGATTGATCATTATCGTACAGTTGGTGCCGCTCAAGTCACTTCGGATCATCTTGGAAAAAATGAATAAGAACAATCTGGCAAAACAATTGCAGGAGGAGCTGGAGGTGAAAGGTAAATCTAAATTCTCAATAAAACATTCATGTTACCCTTCAACAGCATAGACAACTTTTATAAGGAAAACAAACTCAAGGCCACCACTGTGAGTTAATGTAAGTTATTAATAGAGTATCACTGATGACCTGTCAGTGTACTATTTATTTTACTCTAGAAAAGTAATTAATTACTAACTACTACTTACATCTTCTACAGTGTAATTAGATTACTGTTCTAATTACTCTTTCTGAAAAGTAATTGCATTACTCATTACTAATTACTTTCTAAAACCCTGATAAACATCGACTCAGATGAAAATTAGAAAACATATATTTTAACATTAGACGCTAAATTACGATTTTAAATTCACTATTATTTATATAGAATTTCTCTATACAATTACATCAGAAGTAGCTCTAATTAAATTACTGAAAAAATAAGAGTAATCCCTTAATTTACTCTTTTCAATGAAAAAGTCATTACATACAGTCTTACAGTAATTCATTTCTTAGTAATACATTACACACAACGAGATGAATAGTGTAAAACTGCCCCAAATATGTCAAAATTATACCCCAACATATCATTTCAGAACCATACATTTCTGATGCCATTCGTGTCAGTATGTTGACACCAAGTGTCTTATTACTTTTCTATATAGTGACATGCAGGACTCTTGCACAAGCATCAGCGTTGGATGACTTGGGAGTGACATATGTTGTGTATGTGTAGAGTACCATTTTAATACTATCCTGTGTTTTATTTTCCAGCCCAGAGTGAACAGCAACCACGATGACTGGAACCAAAACTGGAAAGGTGTCAGGCTGCATTAGATTAATTTAGACACATCAATCATTGCCATATCAGTTTTATAGTTGAACCAAGGAAAACTCAGTAACTGATTCTCGTAGATGGAGAGAGATGGAAGTTTTAAAGGTGTCATGAAATGGAAAATACAGTTTTCCTTGATATTTAGAAATATAAGAATTACTGTAAAACTCCCACCCCAGTCTAAAAACAGCATTTATAATTCCCACTCTATTGAAACTTCTCATTTTTGAAACTGTGTTTGAGACATCACAAGACATTGCTCAGTTGTATTTACACCCAGAACATGTGTCATCGTACCCTTGACCCCACCCACTGGGGTACGGTTCATATCGTAAACAGAGAGGGGGAGAGAGGCAGACCTAGCATTACCAAATATTTCTGAACACAAAAGAGGACCCATCTGGATTATGTTTTTGCTTATAACATGCATAAGACAGCCGTCTTTACCATTGTCATGTTTATCGTGCCACTTTTAAAAGAGGTACAATTCGAAGCTCTGCCTCTTGCTGTACTGAACACAAACCACGCTTACTCCCATCTGCACTATTTTTAATTGTTGGTGTATGTTGGTGTTGGTGTAAACATGGACTAGCTGGATAAGTTTCTGGTGATCTAGCCTCAGTGCACCTATGTGTGTTTGTCTATTCATGCGTGCTATGGACTATGTTTATGCGTGGACTGCGTTTTGGTGCTGATGTACTTGACTGAACAGTATAATATATTTGGATGCAATTTGTTGAATGTGTGTTATTTCTAAACCCTGATATTTAGCTTTATAAAGTTACATTCATAAAGAGCTTGTTCATTCTCCTCTGACTGTGTTTAAAATATGACTGTGTATTCGAGGGGCTGTACTGTGTCAGAACAGTTGGTGTTTACACTTAAGTTTAAATGAGATGCTGTGACCAAACCCAAGCTTTTTAGAGAGGGGCAAAATTATCATTTATTACTAAACTATGACTGTTTTAGTCCTAAAACTTTTACTAACATTATCAGAGGACCTCAGGGAAGATAATTGAATTATACAAAGAAAATTGCATTTCATGACCCCTTTAAAACACATGTGCCAAGTTCATAGAAATGTTTGGATTCATTTGACAACAAACCATAGAGGAAACCATCAGTACAAAAGTAATAATATATTTTCCTTATACCTTGAATACATCTGATTGTGCACATCTAAATCATTGTTCAAACATATTTTTGTAAATATTTCTTTACCTCCTGAGACCCAAGTGTGACTGCTGTGCACATTTTACATTTCCCATTTTGATTTGAACATGCAAAAACCTAAAACAATTCTAGAGCAAATAGATTTCCTAAAATGTATGTCCACATATGTGGACAGCGGGACTAAATTGTGAAATTTTAAATAATACCAAGCTACACAATGATTTTATTTTTGATCAAATAGTTGATTATGTTTCCAGGAGTGATGATTATTAATGTTTTTGAGATGTTATAGGTATTACTGCTGATTTTCTTCTCTTCTTTTGAATTAATAACTCTTATTCAAAGTAATATCCAGCATCATCCAATCATTGTCAACAATGTAAAATAAAATTTGAATCTATACTTATTAACATTGTCCCATGTGTGTCAAACTTGTTGATTGATCCAAACATCATCTGCCGTCTGAAACTGAACTTTTGATCAGATTTTAAGAGTGAATGCACTTAACAGCATAGAGAGCTATAGGATGCTCCCTTGCTCTCTATTTAGTGAATGACTTAACCTACAGTGTCCTGTCTGTCTGCACTGGTCTCAGAACAGTTTGAAATGCACCTTATTTTCATCCTAACTCCACAAAAGCCTATGAAACCAACATTTTCCAGCTTTAGCATGAATATATTGATTCTCAATTTGAATATACACAGTGAATATATACAGTATGAATGCATTTATTAATGTTAATGAATAGAACTGTATTGTACAGTTATAACAAAAAAATATTACAAAATGTATATTCAAATTATACATTTAATTATACAAAGTGAAATGATTCAAACTAACCAACATGCTTTTTCAACTTTAGAGGAATAATGTCCCAAATCCTACAAATGTGGACATCACGTTTATCAGCGTGCTGATGCATGAAAAGTGCATTTTTTAAAGTGGCTGATCCCTTCACAGAAATTGACATCATGATTATGTTTCATTTGACGTGGTGCACCAGAAGTTTTACTCTTAAATGACAGTGTAGAGTCTTACGAACAGTATTCAGTCAGTTTAAATTAGTGTTGTTCCAACTATCTTGAATTTTAGAGTAGTTTCAGTAGTTTTCCTTGTGCTAATTATGGAAGTATATAATTATTATTATTACTTTTACTGTGGTGATTGAATGGGTATTTGCTAAGCACTTGGAATAAATTGAAAATAAAACATCAAACATAAATAACATGTATTTGCATGTTTTCATGTATTTAATACAAAATATGATTCTATATTACATGTTTTAAATGATGTGTTATAGTAAAGTGCTTCAATATCATAACCTAGCTGTTACGATGCAGAAGCAGGCAGACAAGGGGTTGGATCCAAATGCAGTGTACTTTATTAATAACGGTGAAAACTAAACGGACAAAACAAAAACAAAGGAAATACCCGCGATGGGGAAATAAAACAAACACGAAAACCTGAAAGGTAGAACAGGCAGGATCGACATCAGGAAGAGCACGGAGACAGGTGTCCACAAACATCAACGATCGACAAGGGAATGGAGAACAAACAGGGTTTATATACACTGGAGACATGATGATGACAAACTACAATCAGGTGAGCACAATGAGACAGGGCTGGCAGTGATGAGGGCCGGGGATCCTGGGAAGTGAAGTTTTAGACAAAGACAAGTGAAACCAGGGCAGACAACAACGAAAACGTGAACTGGAATATGAACAGTGACGAGTGAAACAGACAACACGGGGCAGACAACAAGGGAATCGTATCGGTTACCTAACGTAACCTTGGTTCTCTCTAGATGAGGGAACGTGTATTGTGTAAGCTAGCTTACGCTCACGGGAAAGATTCATCTTTTCTGAGATATTGAAGCCAAAAAATTATCCTTAATTTTGTATCCATTGTCAACGCAGTGCGGCAGCTGCAGACCTTGAGCGGGCTAGCTAGCGAAGCTCATTGGTTGCTCTGCGGCAACTGCTGCAGCCTATAGATGAGCTTGGGCGAGCTCAAGATCCAATGAGAGGCGTCCAGCTGCCACTGCATCAAAGCCCGCCAAAAGGGTGTGACTAGAGTGCATATAGCGTAGTTCATAGGCTGGAACCCTGGTTTTCATTGACTGAAGCTTAAAACTCGCCGCGGCGCGAAAGCTACGGCCGGCTACGCAATACTCATTCCCTCATCTAGAGAGAACCAAGGTTACGTTAGGTAACCGAAACGTTTTCTTACGAGAGGTTCTCTCAGTATATGCGTAAGCTAGCTTATGCTACGGGAACCCATTGTCAACGCCAGGCGCCAAGCATCCACTGTATGAGCCCCAGGGAATTAAGGGGAACCCGGGGAGTCCTTATGAGTGGGGAAATAAGATTTGGCTGGCAAGAATGCGGTCAGTGTTTGTGTAATATATAAGCACATAGTGGGAAGGGAATCCACAGAGGCGGTGCCGGTCTGTGTGGAATGTGTCCCATCAATGCAGCTCACCAGGGGAGCTGTAGTGTATTAAACCGCTAGTAGTTTTGCCTGCAGAGCGGGCACTTCCATATTGTACAATCTGACAAATGTGGAGGGGGAAGTCCATCCCGCTGCCACACATATGTTGTGAATGGGAATCCCGCTGGACCATGCCCACGAGGATGCCATGCCTCTAGTGGAGTGAGCCCTAATGCCCAACGGGCATGGCAGGTCTTTTGACGTGTATGCAGCAGCAATAGCGTCCACTATCCATCTAGATAGTGTCTGTTTCGAGGCGCAGACCTTTGGTGCGCCCGAATCCAAACGAAAAGCTGCTCAGAGCGCCTGAAAGCGGCGGAGCGCCGCGTATACAATCTCAGTGCTCTGAGTGGGCAAAGGAGATTCGCGTCGCGTTCGCTATCGGATGCTGGTAGCTCGATAGGGAAATGACCTGTGCTCTGAAAGGAGTACCGATCACCTTGGGAACATAGCGCGTCTAGGTTTTAAAATGACCTTGGAGTCACTTGGTCCAAACTCAAGACACACAGCTGACAGACAGCTGTGAAGGTCTCCCACACGCTTGACTGATGACAGGGCAGTCAGAAAAACGGTTTTGAGTGAAAGGTATTTCAAATCCACGGATTGAAGTGGTTCGAAGGGGGGCTTTCATAGTTTCGAGAACTATAGAAAGATCCCAGATAGGAACCGATGGGGGCACGAGGGTTCATCCTTCTAGCTCCCCTAAGGAAGCCGGATGACCAGCTCGCTTTTTTCCCCATGACTGGCCGTGCAGGGGTTCAGCTGAACGCCGCAACGGCTGCCACATACACTTTGAGCGCGGATGGGGATCTGCCCTTATCCAGCAGCTCTTGTAGAAATACGAAGCAGCGACGCACACCCCACATGTCCGTGGGTCCAGGTTTCTGTCGGTGCACCATTTTGAGAACACAGACCATTTTGACGCATAGAGTCTTCTTGTGGAAGGGGCTCTAGCGGTGTAATGGTATTTAGTACTCCTTCTGGCAGAGCGACGGGTAGTCGCTGATCACCCACGCATGCAGCCCCAGCTCTGGGTGGGGATGCCAGATTGTGCCGCGAGCTTGAGAGAGGAGATCTGATCTCACTGGGATGGGCCACGGCGCTGTCAGTGACAGCTGCGTAAGCTCGGAACCATGTCTGATTCTCCCAACGCAGGGCTATGAGGAGCACCGAGTGACGCTGCTTCCTGATCCTCTGCATTACCTGTGGCAATAGCGCAGACGGGGAAGGCGAAGCCGGGCTTCGGGCCAGTCCTGGGCCAGCGCGGTCCTCGCTGAGAAAAATATCGGCAGTGAGAGTTCTCTTCTGACACAAAGAGGTCTATCTCTGCTCTGCCGAATAGGTGCCATAACGCCTGGACTGTTTGAGCGTGCAGGACCATTCCCCTGGGGAATATTGTCTCTGGACAGTCTGTCCGGCCGCCGCTCAGGTGGCTCTGGCACGCGCGCCGCCTCAGCGAGCGCAGGTGGCACTGGGACCAACTCAGTATGCGCCGGCCAGATGGAAAAGGTTCCTGGATCCGACACCGCCCTGACGGTTTAGGTAGGATACCACAGATCTGTTGTCCCAACGACCAGGACGCGGTGACCCTGAATGACCGGAGAAAGCGCACGAGCCGCACTCAACCGCTATCATTTCCAGACAATTTATGTGAAGGAGCTTTTCCTGAACTGACCATAGGCCTAAAACTGGAGAGCTCTCGCAGACCGCCGCTTCCAACCCGCGTTGGACGCTGCCTGTCGAGATGACTTTTCGGCGCAGATACAGCTCCTATTGTCACTCCTGCTGATACCACTCGCCACTGTCCAAGGCTGCAGAGCTGAAATACAGGTCTGAGTCACCTTGATGGGCTGGCGCCTGTGGCCCAAGCCCGGCGAGACGCTGGGTGCTTAGCCAATGCTGAAGCGGGCGATGTGCAGTAAACCCAGCTGAAGTACTGCTGCGGCTGAGGCCATGTAACCTAGCACCTCTGGAATTTCTTCAGAGGCGTGAGGCTGTTCATCTGAAAAGATGTGGCTAGTCGCTGAACGCCGCACGCCGCTGTGTAGATAAGCTGAGCCATCATTGCCACGGAGTCTAGTTCTATCCCAAGGAAGGAAATTGTCTGACTGGGCTGTAGTGAGTTCTTGGTCCAATTGACTGCAAGACCCAAACTGTTCAGATGGCTGAGGAGAGCTGACTCTGTGAGACAGAAGCTCCATATGTGACTGAGCCATAATCAGCCAGTCGCCCAAATAGTTCAGAATTCGCGAAACCCTGACTCACGAGGGGTGCGAAGCCGCGATCCATGCACTTCGTGAAAGTACGGGTGCTAAGGACAGGCCGAACGGAAGGACGGTGTATTGATAAACCTGGCTGTCGGCTTAATCTCAAGAATGGCCTGTGACGGGATCTATCTGAATCTGAAAGTATGCATCTTTCAGATCGAGAGAAATAAACCAGTCCTCTGGCACTATGCGCGAGGAGTTTCCTGATTGTAAGCATTTTGAACGGTCTTTTGCAAGCACCTTGTTCAAAACCCTGAGATCTAATATGGGTCTGAGGTCACCGCCTTTCTTGGGAACAAGAAAATAACGGCTGTAAAGCCCCGACTCAGCTCAGAGAGGGTGGCACTTTCTATGGCCCTTTTGCACAGAAGGCTTGTTATTTCTGAACTAAGCATGCACGCTAAGCTTCCGTGTTCACAGTGGTTTCGAGCCAGCCTGAAGCGTAGGAGGGCGGCGATCGAACTATAGCAAATAGCCCTGTTTTATTGTGCTTAACACCCACTTGGATATCCCTGGAATAGCTTCCCACGCTTTGAAGCTGTAACGCTAGAGGGTGAATGGCCAACTCGCTCTGATTGTTGCACACAGAGCTGAACAAAATGTGTGAGCCGCTTAGTGTGTTTATGCATGATTGCTTGCAGACAGCATGAACAGGCTGTTTTGTGAGTGACTTCCGATTGGAATGAATGGGGAAAGAGTCACATCTGTTACGTGATGCTAAGCATAGTCATGGGCACGAGACTTACACACAGAGGAGTGTTTGCTGGTCGCGGTAACAGAGCCGGCAGAGAATGGGCGCCAAGACGTATTCGTGAGGCATTTATTGACTCTAGCGCCGAGCTGTTCAGAATCGCTTTATGTGAGCATGCTCTGGTGGGGACACGAGACATGCAGTGCTTGTGTGCAGAAGTGAACACTGGATTGTGGGCACGCTTACACATAGGGCTGGTCGCGGACAGAGCTGCCAGAGAATGGTGCGCCGCGACGCATTTGTGGGCTTTCATTGACTCTGACGCCGAATGGTTCGTGAATCGCTTTATGAGAGCTGCGTTCTGATAGGGGCACGGGATGTGTTATGCTTGTGTGAAGGGCGTAACACAGGGTTGTGGGCACATTTTCTACACATAAGACATGTTTGCTCTTTACAAGATTTATTTGGGTCGCCGTGAAAACGGCGCTTGAGTGCAGGCAAGCCGGCAGTGTCACCGCTTGTTGGTTGCTAATTCACCACTGCAGTACCCTGAGAGAAGGGGACTGACAGGGGCTAAGCTTTGATGGTGGTCTGGTCAGCGCGGACTGAGCCGCCGCTTATTCAACGAGCTAGGAGGACTTCGGTTGTTCAGGTTTCAGCACAATCTTAGGATGAGGCCCGCTGGGGGCGGTGGTCTCACGGCGGCTGTCTGAGCGCGATCTGGAGCGGCCGCTCTGTCGGGCGCTGGGAAGTCTGGATTTGTTGAGCTGGGCGCTGTGAAGATGCTCGTGCAGGAGTCTGGTTACGTGGCGGCCTGCAGAGGAGCTAGCGCGGCGAGGCAGGAAGAGATTCATGGCTTGGGTCTTTCTGGACTTCCAAAACGGTCAACAATGCCACTTACCGCGGAACCGAAGAGACCAGACGGAGAGAGCGGCGCTGCTGAGGAACGTGGAGCGCCAGTTTCTCCCATATCGGCTAGCGCTAGCCACAGGTGTCTCTCGGTTACAGTCAGCGCAGGCCATGCACTTCCCTATAGCTTGGGCTGCAGCTTTGGTGGCGCTAGGCGACGCAGGTCCGCCACGCCCTTAGGTCTGTAACAACCTCTGGGTGCCTGCCTCTCTCATCCCACTCCGAAGAAGGTCTGCTTGGAGGATCTGCAAGACGGCCATGGAATGCAGAGCAGATGCGCTTGGCCGGCAGCGGAATAGGTGCGCCAACACAGGCGGAAGTAGTTCTGCAGGCCTTAGACGGGAGCACTGGTTTAGACCGCCATCTCGCGGAGGGCGGGCAAAGGTGTGCTGCTACCGAATCCTCGACTGGGGGGATGGAAGAGTAGCCCTTCTCGGTGGAGTGGTGGAGACGCGGATCGAAGTCCTGGCCGAGAGAGGCGCTGCTCCACGATTTAGAGAGCTCGGCGTGGAGTTCCGCAGGAAGGGAGCGCCCGGGCCGTGGCGCCGCGACGGTGACGGCTTTGAAGAAAACAGCCGCCGAAGTCTGTTGGGAGCCTGCTCAGGGGCGGTGACCACTGAGCCCGAGGCGGTCGACGGCCTGTGTGAGGAGGCGTATCAGTTCCTCTTCAACTCCGGCGCGGGTCCTGCTGGATTCCTGGGCCGCTGAGGAGGCTTGTGACCACTCGCTGTCCGGCCATGATGGAACAGCAGCCTTTGTCCTCCGCCTCACTCTCCGAGGTGGCAGCAGTGCGGCTGCTCGGCGGCAACTGCGCGTCCCGGGGGGGCGGGGAGGGTGAACGCGATGCTCGAGGGAGGGGCTCCGGCGAGACAGTCGCTTCTAAAACCGGTTCCGGCAGCCTTTGGTAGTGGCGCTTCTTCCGGCGCGGCGAAACAGAAGGCCTCCGCCGTCAGCGAGGGTGAGCTCTGCATGCCCCAGTCCCAGGCAGAGAGCGCAGATGATGTGTCGGTCTCCGGCGCTGAGAGGAGCGTGGCATGACCCGCAGGAAGTGCGAGGCATCTTTAAAAAGACGCTCGATACTCTTTTGTGAAGTTCGCTGAGGAACTTAGCTTACTCTAAAAGGATACGCCGCCGATGGCGAGCTCGCAGGATGGCTGAAGGTGGCGAAGACGGCTGGCTTCTTCGAAGCTGTCCACGCTTGCTAGATGCCCCTCAACGCGCACGCCGCTTCCAGTTCAGAGATGCTAAGAGCTTCGCTGAAGAGATGAAAATCAGGGTTCCAGCCTATGAACTACGCTTTTATGCACTCTAGTCACGCTCTTTTGGCGGGCTTTGATGCAGTGAGCGTGACGCTTCCTCATTGGATGCGAAGTTCGCCCAAGCTCGTCTATAGGTTGCAGCAGTTGCCGCAGAGCAACCAATGAGCTCGCTAGCTAGCCCGGCCAAGGTCTGCAGCCGCCGCGACTGGCGTTGACAATGGATACAAAATTAAGGATAATTTTTGGCTTCAATATCTCAGAAAAGATGAATCTTTCCAGAAGCGTAAGCTAGCTTACGTAATACAAGAGAACCTCTCAGAAGAGAACGTGACACTAGCAGTGTGTAAGTGAAAGAGCTTAAAAATAAGTGTTTATAAAGTCATAATCAGCCATTGTACTTGTAATCTGTGTGAAAGTAAATAAATCATGCAGTTGCTGTAGTTTCTCCAACAAACTGCAGAAAAACTAAGAAAAAGGCACATAAAACTTAGTTTGCAAAAATGTAGTAATAGTAATGTTGTGAGACCAGGTTGAATCGCTGACATGCGTGCCTCCCGCAGACAGTTGCTGGGCTAGTATAGGGTGATGGTTGCAGTGAATCTGGCCCTTCTGAGACTGGGAACCTAAGAGCAGTATATGACACCTTTTATTGTGGGTGTTGGGGAGGGTTACGTGAAACCTAATCCAGCTGCTTCTAGCGCCGAACAGCTTGCTTGCACCTGGCTCAGCAGTCACGCAACACGGGTTAGTGCATGGCATTTTGAAGTGGGACCCCTTGTGTCACTACAATCGACACAACGCTGAGTGAGTGACAGAAAGGGAACGCCATTGTTACTGTTGTAACCTCTATTCCACGATGGAAGGAACGAGACATTGTGTTCCCCTTGCCACATCACTATCCCTACCACTGTAATGTGCCATAACCTTATTTTCGCCCTCAGTGCAAAAAACCTGTCTGACAGATGCTCGCCGCTCCCCTTTATACCCGTATGTCCGGGGCCGGGACGTGCAGATTCTGTCTGCCAATTTGACATTGGCCTTTTCTCAAGTTCAGAGGTACACGAGGCTCTCAGAAGAGACCCATTGTGTCACTACAATCGACACAACCTCAAGTGAGTGACAGAAGGGGAACACCAAATACAGAGGAGCACTGTTTTCTGTCAAACACATATTGAGCTACACATTAAAGAAGGCACAACAAACTGTACATAGGGTCCCATTAAGGCATCGTGGGGTCTCGTTCTTCCATCAAGGAATGGAGGTTACAACAGTAACCATGACGCTTTCTTTAAAACCGTGAGCAAAAACATTTTTTTTACTTTTTCCCCAGTGTTGTTTGTTTGTTTTTTATATATATACACAATACCAATTATTAGATACTGTATTCCACTACGCTTACAATTTAAATCGTGGTAATCGAATAAAGTTACTTTCAAAAAGTATTTTGACTACTGAATGTATTACTTTTATTTCAATGTAATTTATTTTATGCAGGGAATCCTGCACAAGAGGTAGGATTACTAATAAGCTTAATGATTCATAATCTGAATATCTTACAAATTTATCTGAAGCTCAGCAGCAATGAGCTTATTTGTGTGGTAATACCAGAGAGTGGCTTACCTGTCGAGAAGCTGACACAGCAAGAATCGAACCCCAAAAATCCCTCAAAGTTCCCCACCTTGTAAATATACACTATTCGCTTTAAGAACCACCACCACAGCAACAAACAATTGTGGTAAGTCATGGCATCCGCCATGTTATCGCTACCTGCACTGCACGTCAGCGGTATATGATTGCTATATCCATCAGCAGTGAGGGATTTACATGTGATAAATGTAAGAAATTAGTCAGGCTGATGGAGAAGTTTAATGAGTTAGAGACTGCGATCTGAACACTAGTGAAGGTCAGTGAGAAAGAGAAGCCGGTAGATACAGTTTCGATGCTGATAGTACAGCCGAGCAACACACACTTTGGTTCCGCTGTAGAGCCCCGCGAGCAGGGCGTTTGGGTGAAATCTCAGCAGCATACTCAGTAGGGCAAACTGACACTACTCCCCTGTTCCTGTTAGGATTTACAAATCGATTCTCCTCACTCAGTGATGAACCAACTGAGAATCATGTTGAAAGCACCCTTTTTATAGGAGATTCTATTGTAAGGAATGTGGAAACAGAGACTCCAGACACTATTGTTAAATTCATTTTCTGTGAGAGTGTCTGGTATGAGATCAAATTTAAGTGCAGGCTAATGATAAACTTAGATTTTTGAAAATTGTTATTCATGTCGGCACTAACAATGTCCAGCTTCGCCAGTCAGAGATCACAAGAGATAATGTTAAAGAGGTTTTTCCTGGGTCAAACATTTTCTTCTTTTGTTTTGTTGTTTTTTTTCATAATTGCAATTATTATTTAAGATAAGTTCTTGCATTTCATGTTTGTAATGAATATGATTTATTTTTGATCATCTGAGCATCTAGAAACTTCTGAACTCAACAGATGTTTTTGTACTTCAAGGTGCTGTGTGAAATCAAACTAACTTAACACCTTATTTCTACAAGGCTAGTTATAATTTTCACTGAGTTGGCACTCTGCTTCTATAGTAAATATGTTTGTTTTTTACACCAGAACAGATATTGTTTTTCTTTTTCAGACTCTTAATACACAGCAAAATCAAGAGTTAAAATTCTGGTGTTACAGTGTTTTAGAGTAGAGTTGATATAATGGAGTTTAATTCCAAAGAATGAACACTATTGGTGAAAATAACACCCTCTGGGTGGTGAAAATGTGCAGAGTTGAATCTCATTAACACTGAGAGTGTAATTTGGAACATCCAGGATATTTACATGGTGTGCCTGCAGAAACTAGCTAAAGCCATTTTC
Source organism: Xyrauchen texanus (assembly GCF_025860055.1). Lineage (NCBI taxonomy): Eukaryota > Metazoa > Chordata > Actinopteri > Cypriniformes > Catostomidae > Xyrauchen > Xyrauchen texanus. The sequence continues at coordinate 1,770,400 of NC_068276.1, forward strand.
TTTTGAGTACCAAGCAGAGCAGGAGAGGTGGGAGCTTTTATTAACAGGAGATACACTTTAAGTATGTATGTTTCTTTCTCATTCAAAATATGTATTTTCTGAAATCAGAAGGTTTTATTGTGTGTTTAACGAGAAATTCCAACACAGTTTATCCAAATCCTTTAATAAAGATACCAACTTTATTGTCTAGGCTAGTTATCTGAAACAACCAATATAGGAAGATGTTTAATTGCTATTTTATCAGTAAATTGGGTTGAATATCAAGTTCATGTGGCATTTTTTACTTATTGTACAAATCGCCTCGGTTACATCTGTAACACTTGTTCCCTGAAAAAGCGAACGAGATGCTGCGCTTTTGCTAAGCCTATGGGGAACAAACCTAGTTGTGACCGAAGCTGAATAATGTGTGTAACACGCCAATGAACATTGATCGAATTTATAGCCTCGCTGATGTAATCATTAGATGCGCCAGGCTATAAATGGATACGTCACCAGGTGTCGTCAGATACTTCTTTTTGAAGAGCATTCCTGGGACGTCCCAGTGCGGCAAAGAAGCGCAGCATCTCGTTCTGCTTTTTTCAGGGAACAAGGGTTACACATATAACCTGAGTTCCCTTTACATAAAGCTTCACTATGATGCTGCGCTTTTGCTAAGCGCTATGGGGAATGCAATACCCACGCCGCAAGACTGGGGCTGTCCGACCCCCACGGTTGTGCAGTGTACTCACAAAAATGCGAGAGGTCTCAGACATGAGCTTGAGATGTCGACTCAAGGGCATAAGAGCCCGGAGTAGCATAAACATCTAAACCATAAAATTTTGATGAATGTGTAAGGGCGAGGACCAGCCCGCCGCATCACAAACTTGTTCAGGCATGAGCTGAGATGTCGACTCAAGGGCATAAGAGCCCGAAGTGCAGAACATCCAAACTATAAAGTTCAATGAATGTGTCGGAGAGAACCCTATCGCAACACAAACTTGTCATAAAAACTGATGAATGTGAGCGAGAGGACCAGCCTGCCGCATCACAAACTTGTCCAGACATGAGCTTGAGATGTCGACTCAAGGGCATAAGAGCCCGGAGTGGCAGAACATCCAAACTATAAAAATCTAATGAATATGTGCGGAGAGGACAACCTGCCGCGATCACAAACTTGCTGCAGAGGGAGACCTCTAGCCAAGGTTTTAGAGGTGGAGAGCCCTCTGGTAGAGTGCCCTAAAACCTACTGGCGAAAGCTTGACCGCAGTGCCTCGTGAGGCCCGGGCAATAATGAGGATGCCTCTAGAGGGCACCCCGCCCACCAAGCCGGGCAAACAGCAGTGGTCACATAGAACCTGGCAGTGGCGAGGCAAGTGCCCGCTGACAGTTCTTTCTACAGGTGCATTTGTGCTATGTATGCGGTGCTATCAGTAAGGGCAAAACCCTTGCTGGCTTAACTCTGGGCAACTACTACCTTAGGGTGGCGTTCTTAACTCCCCTTGGTATTTTCTGTCTGGACAGTAAATCTGCTCCCATATACGGGCATCCAGGGATATAACTGACCTGAGTGACAGGAGCTTGCCCTGGGCCCTAAGGAGAATCTGATATGTCAGAAATACTGCTGACAAGAACATGTATCTCATTGATGATTTATGTAAGAGACTACCGCTGTATTGTCCACCAAGCACCAAGACATGGCAGCCATCAACCCGAGACAGTGACTGTGACAACCGAAGCTATCCGACAACCCTCCTATCCCCTTAAGCTGGATGACCACTTAAGGCCGCTACCCCCACTGGCCAGGGAGGCATCTGTTGTTAGCAGCCTAGCACAACAAGACACAACTAGAGTGGGACCCAAGGCAGAAAACAGGGGTCTGAACCACATAGAAAGGGAACGAAGCCTGAGGCGCTAGAACCCTTTTAGCCTAGGGGTTTTGGCCCTTGGAAGAAATCCCCTGGCTTTGGGCCACAACAAAAACGGTCTCATGAGCAGAAGGTCCAGAGGGCTCACCGTGGACACGGTCGTCCTGAGACCTGGAAATCGATGATACTGATAACAATGCAACCTTTACCTAGCCTGACTTTGCTCAGGGTGATCTGAATGGACTCAATCTTAGCGGGAGACAGTTGTGCCCGCATTGTGATTGAACTCCATAAGATGCCCCGATAGACAGTGTTCTGAGTGGGAGAGAGGACACTTTTCTTGGCGTTGAGCCTCAACCCCAGAGAAACAGATGAGCTAAGACGATGTCCCTGTGCTGAACTTCCAGTTCCTGGAACTGCGCTAGGACCAGCCAGTCATCTACATAATTCAGAATGCAGATGCCCCGGAGTCGCAAGCAGACAGCGCTACATCATGCATTGTGAATGTGTGGGTAAAAAGGGCTAGGCCGAGTGAAAGAACCTGACACTGGAAGACTTCTCACCGAAGCTAACCTCAGGAACTTTCCATGTTGTGGCAGAACTTCTAAATGAAGTATAGACGCAAGGCCATAAGATTGATGGTGACCAGCCAAACTAGTTGTAGGGCTTGAGATACCGACCGCCTTGACAGGCATCAGTCTGTCAAGACAAGTATTTTGTGTAATAACCTAACTCTCTCTGGAAGGGAACACATACCATGGCCCCTTTAACCAGGAGATTGAGTTTTTTTTTTTACATAAAAAGAAACCGGTTTACGGTAGTGAAAACATGCCGCTGAAACACGGAAAAGCGGCGAGTGAATTAAATCCTGATGCCCTTATAAACCCACAGAAAGTATATATCTGGCAGAAGTTTCCACACTGCCAGGATCTCTGAGATGGGTATTAGATTTTAACACTTCCTGTTGAGGGGTTGTCGAGTGTTTCAAGGCCCTGTATAAAATGCAGGAACAGCTTAAAACACCCATCTTTGACGGAAGCCTCTGCATCCCGAAACACCAAGAGGTGGCGGAATGGAGGGGCTTCGAGGGGGTACCTGGAGGGGTGAAGTGAAGCATGCGGCCCGGCCCCGAGGGGAGCTACCCCTAATCTAGGAGCAAGACCATCTGGGTTTCTCTTACTAGAAATTATAGTCCTGAGGTCTTGCTTGGGGCTGGCGAGGGCGGCGAGACTGTCCCCAATCCCTGGGAGGAGGAGCACGACTCGCCACACTTTGCTTTTGAGCCCCCTTCAGACAGGACCCAGGCAGGTCTGAGGCTTGCTCGCCAAGTGCAGAACCCACACTCAGGTCGCCCAGGAGGTCAGCCTGGTACGCCTGTAAAACCCCATAGTGTGCAGAGCAGCACCAGCCTGACCTGCTGCTTGATAAGCCCTTCCCACTAAAGTGGAGGTTGTCCTACAAGGCTTTGAGGGAGAGAGGGCTTTAAGTGACGATGCCGAGCCCGGGCAGAGATAGCCTGCAAGCTGCTCTCCGACCGGGCGGCATCACTGAATACCCCCAGTGCCTCAGCACCCACGATGGTGCTCGAGGGTATGTGAACATGGGAAGAAACCCCAGAGAATGCCATTGATTCTAGTCAGTTGAAATGGTCAAAGTTAATATTAAGTCAGATCAGGCTCATTATTGTTGAAGTCTTCTCACTTCAGTCCAGAGCACAATATTCTCATTTCTGTCCTAGGGAGCTGGTGCTCAGGCACCTCAGTCATCTAGGGCTTCAGGTCAACTGGGAAAAGAGCAAGCTCTCCCATTTCAAAGCATTTCTTTTCTCGGCATAGAGTTTGACTAGGTCTCAATGATAACGCACCTCACAAGCGAAGGCCACAGAGTCGGTGCTGAACTGCCTGAAGTCATTCAGGTGGAGGACAGCAGTTCCAATGAAACACTTTCAGAGGCTCCTGGGGCTTAAAAAAAGTATGTTAGGAGGATTATTGGGATATCAGTGATACAGGAAGATATTTATATAATATTTTTTAACAGATAGGCAACATAGGGTTAGGGTTAATGGGGTTTTATCGGATAATGCTAAACACTTCTATAGGTTCACAACACTAACGATTATCAGAGTTTATAAGGTAACAATTATCTGGTAAAATATGCGGATGGTACTGTTTTTCTTTCCTTGCTTTCACATTCAGACCAGAATTATGGTCCGGATCTACTCGATTTTATCTCTTTGTGTAATAGTATGAAACTAGACTTGAATGTCACAAAGACTAAAGAGATGGTTATCAATTTTAGTTGGAAAACACTTTCACTTCAACCTGTGAGTATCAATGGTACATAGGTGAATGTAGTAAAGGAATAAAAAAGTATTTAGGACAATTTTTGATACATGTTGAAGTTTGATAAAAATACTGATGCCATTATTAAAAAATCACACCAAAGATTGTTTGTGTTGAGGAAGCTTATTTCCTTTAATGTACAGAAACCCATTCTTAGGTATTTTTATAATTCATTTGTTGAAAGTATTCTGTCTTTTTCTTTCATTTGTTGGTTTTCTTCATTGTCTCTGAAGAACAAAAATCATCTACAACAGGGGTCTCAAACTGCCGCCCGCTGGCCATTTACGCCCCCCTCCTCTCCTCCGCCCATAACTGATGTAAAAAATATAACATAATCCGCCCACAAAACTATTAATTTTTTTTTATAATTGCCTCATGCCAACTTAAAATACCCCTTCATATTAGAACATGAATATTAGAAACAAGAACACGATTCAATAAAATAAAAAATAAATAAAAAACTTGAACGCCAGAAAAAAAAAAAAAAAAACCCGCAAGCATTCTGGCATATTTGATAAGAGAGCTGATTTTGGTCACATGAGGTTATTTGTTTGGCTGCTAACAGAAACAAAAATATGTCTCTTTCCAAAACGAAAAGAAAAGTTGATGATGAAAACAGACAGTTTCAAGAAAGATGGACATTGTGGAGTTTAATGGAAATGCTACCTGTCTGATATGCAAAGAAAAAGTCGCAGTCCTGAAGGAGTATAATCTCAAGCGTCATTACTCAACTAAACATGGAGAACAATATGAGAAGTACCAGGCAGACGAGAGAGAAAAAACAGCCATGAAGTTGAAGAGAGAGCTAACATCCCAGCAAAGCCTTTTCCACAAAGCCAAAAAGGATGCTGATGCTGCAGTTGAAGCAAGTTATGTGGTGAGTGAGTTGATCGCTAAAGCAGGAAAGCCGTTCACTGAAGGGCAGTTTATGAAGGACTGTATGTTAAAAGTCGCTGATATTCTATGTCCAGAAAAGAAGGGCTTGTTCAACAATCTCTCTATCGGCAAACACAGTGGCAGAGCGGATTAGCGAAGTTGTCGAGTGACATTTATGATCAGTTGCGCCGCCAAAGCTAGAGATTTCACTCGCGTACTATGTGGCGCTTGACGAAAGCACAGACAAAACAGACGTTGCACAGCTAGCCATTTTCATCAGGGGCATTAATGAACAATTTGAAGTGACGGAGGAGTTGTTGAGTTTGTGTCCAATGCACGGCCGTACCACAGCCAACGATATATTTCAGCAGCTGTGCGACGCGATTGAGTGCGCTGGTTTGCCGTGGAACAGACTAGTAGGCATTACCACTGATGGTGCCCCATCTATGACAGGCAAAAAAAAAAACGGATTGGTAGCGCTGGTACAAAGAAAATTAGAAGAGGAAAATGCAGATCCAGCAGTTGTTCGGCACTGCATTATACACCAACAGACCCTGTGCAGCAAATGCTTGAAATATGAACATGTCATGTCTGTTGTCCTGAATTGTATCAATTTCATCAGGTCGAGAAGTTTACAGCACCACCAGTTTCGCCTTTTTAGAAGAAATTGAGTCAACATATGGCTGATGTACTTTACTTTACTGAGGTGCGCTGGCTCAGCAGGGGAATATCCTGAAGAGATTTTATGAGTTAAGAGCAGAGGTGAAGAGATTCATGGAAGATGGCAGAATGGATGTTCCTGAATTTGATGATCCTAAATGGGTCATGGACCTTGCATTCTTAGTGGACATAACACAGGAGCTGAACATCCTTAACTTGAAGCTCCAGGGTCAGCTCATCACAGCAGCATATGAAAGTGTGAAAGCCTTCTCCACAAAGCTGAGATTGTGGAAAACTCAGCTTTCTGCAAAAAACCTCAGTCATTTCACTACATGCAGATCTCTTGTGGCGGAGGGCACAGCATTCAGTGGTGACGAATATGCCTCTGCTATTGACAACCTACTGGAGGCATTTGATCAGCCGTTTGCTGACTTCAAGTCACACCGTGACACTTTCCAGCTGTTCGCAGATCCCTTCTCAGCTGACGTGGAGAGTGTCCCAAGTGGGTTGTAAATGGAACTTATTGAATTGCAGTGCAACAGTGAGCTAAAAACTAAATTCAGAGAGGCACAGGGAAAAGCAGACAAGATTGGACAGTTTTGAGAGAGTTACCTCCATGCTACCCAATTATGGAAGAATTAATTGGACTTTAATATTTGTAACCCACAGAAGACAATCTACAAATGTGTACAATGATGCTAAATATTTCACTATCTGCAAATGTGTATATTTACATTTGTGATAATGTAAAATCATATCCACAAAAATACAGGGTGATGTGTACAACACAAAACTATTTTTACACATTTGCAGATTACTTCCTGTGAATTTGTGGGTCACGTTACATTTGTAAGTTCCTTTTTACACATTTGTGGAATTTTGTCCAATGTGTAGTGCAGAGATCTGTAAATAAACATATACACAAATATCTCACAACCTAAAACATGTATTTTTACATTTGTGTTGTGTAAAATCATATTCACAAAAATAATGTGTGATTTGTAAATACACACAATTTAATCTGTACAAATATCTTTTTATTTCACATACAAAGTGTGATTTACGCCTTTGTGGATCCATTTCTACACACAAAACTGTTTTTACCACTGATCTATATATATAACTGGATTGCTCATAGAATTCTAAACTGCCAGCAGTAGGTGAAGCTACCGGAAGTGCTCTGGCGGCCATCTTACTATTCCCTACCGACAGAGGGCATCGCGGCATGTGCAGCGTTTAACCGCGAAACAACACTCACTTAAGGATGCGGCTAAAGTGCCCACAGGTTGTAATTTATGACGATGTACATATTAAGCACACATTAGTCGTTATCCCCATGTAGATTGTCCATAACGATCATAATCTTTAATAATCAACAGTAAAAATACAACACCAAAGTGTATTAATACCCCTTTTTAAAGCAAAGTTATCCATCTGCAGATTGTTACAGGATGCAAAGTTTCTCTGCCTTCATAGTTTAAATCTGTTGATGCTCATTGTTCATAATGTTGACAAATTATACATCTGCATCAACTAATTTTAAAGTTAATAAAAACGACTAGCTTTGTGTTGATATTGTAACTAGACAGTACCTCTTAGAATAAATCCAGAACCAAATATAAAAATGTAGCATAGTATACACACACAAGTTCATATGTAGTATGTGTGTGTGTATATATATATATATATATATATATATATATATATATACACATATATACACACACACACACACACACACACATTAATTTACCTTTACTTAATGGAATTATCCATTTGCATTCATTTCTGGAACATGTACATACCAGCTTGTGAGCATTTAATTATTTCAACAATCCCCTGATATTTCAAATCATAATCAGAAATAGGTTTATTGACATATGCACACTCAAGGAAATCATACATATTTATTTGTTCAATAACAAAAGCTTCCAAGTACATAAAAAAAATTGACTTAAAGAACAGGTGGAGCAACCAAATTAAGCACCAACTTAGTTGCAAACTAACTAGTAGTTACTGAAGCCTTGAACTTTATACCCCAACTTAAGACCTTACGCACAGCTATTTACTCAACCTCATGTCCTTCCAAACCTGTATGACTTTTTCTGTGGAACACAAAAGATGACATTTAAAAAAATGTTTTTGTCCATATAATGAAAGCCATTGGTGACTAAAACAAGCTATTTTGCTCACCATTTACTTTCATTATATGGAATACAAAATACATTTTGGGGGTTCTGCAAAAGAGTCACATGGATTTGGAAGGACATGAGGTTGAGTATATGATGACAGAATTTACATATTTGGGTCAACTTTTCTATTAATATTAAATGTTATAACTATCTGAAACACAGTAATTTTATGAGACTTATACTGCATGTTGCAAAAGTATCTTCATTGCAAATAAACACGGACAGTATAATATTTTTTACTCTGTTAAAACAGCTCTTCAGTGAAGCCAGGCTGACTCCTCATACAGCTTTTCCTCCTGTTGCAAACCAATTCCAGTTTTATCTAACATTCAGTGCGATGTTTATTGAAATCCAAACGGCAAATTTACCTTGTTTAACTTCAACAATATCCATGTGCACCTTTAACTGTCAAAAAGTTGTTGGGGGGGGGGGGTAGTGTTCGCTAACGCGGCGGCTCGTTTTAGATTATCGCGGCCGACACAGCGACCCGCTCGGTTCTCCCGATGGCCAGTCCACCCTGATCGGCCCCAAAGTTTGTCGGTCCACCGGAAAAATGTCCGGTAGTCCAGATTACCAGTCCTGCCCTGCTCCTCGTCTATTCCAATTGATCACTTTATAAATGATGCCCGTGAGCTGGACTGTATTCAGGCCTGCACTGCAAAAACTACAAATCACACACAGAGAATTAATGAAAGCCCACATTATATTTATCATATGTAACCGGTGTTGATCTGCAATTAGATATTCAACTTGACCAAAAAGCTGACTTAGGAAAATAACCACAATGAATAACAGTATAACTCACTAAGTTAACGTTAGCTGCATAGCTAATATTCATTTATCCTAAGAAAATAACCACAATGCACGCTCAACGTAAACAAAAGCTACGAAACATAATTATGTATTCAGAATAAAAACTTTAAAGCCTGCAAAAAATATGTTTGAAAATGTCTACTGATATCTTACCTCAGTTTCTTAAACTTGTTTCTATTGAAACACGCATACGTCATGCCGCTAAACGTAATGCTGCTGCAATAAAGAGTAACATAACACGCTCACATTTAGAATAAGCAGGGGAAAATTAAAGTCAAAATAAATAATGAATTACATATTTAGGAAGATTGCATTGTGATACAGTGTATGCAGACATACGAAATGTGTTTTAATGTGACTGGATGGGTACAAATTACTCACCAAAACAGACGATTTCCCATTGAGACACATAGTAGTACAGAATGTTAGGGAATACCAAGATGGCGGCGCAGTAGCTTCACTGTTGTGACGTCATGAGCTGTCCAGTTATATATATAGATCAGTGGTTTTTACGGATTTGTGGATTGCTTCCGGCAATTTGCAGGTCACGTGACATTTGCAACGCCTTTTACACATTTGTGGATTTTTGTCCACTCTGTCCCGCTGCGATCTGCAAAAGACATTTGTAAGGCGTACGTGTGAGAGCAGTTAATTAGCCACACCAGCAGGTGGCGGTAGCGACATTTTCTCCCATGAATTGAGAGGATATCGACGACTGCACAGTCTATGCCACTGCAAGGAGATATCAATCATCGACTGTGGGTTGTTTTCAACCAGTAGGTGATGGTGATAAAATGGAGAATCTTCAACCCAACGCTCGTGATCCAGGAGCGGGTTCATCCTCGTCATCTCCAGGTAAATCTGCGATGCCTACAGTTTGCTAACGTTGTGTTAGCTGTGGTAAGTTAGTTGGGTAACGTAAGCTCGCGTGAAATCATTTAGTTAAATCGAGATAGTTTATGTTTCACAGTAATTGGTAGTTCACACTACAACTGTAAATAACTAGACATTAGGCTTTATGCACAGCTTCACTACTTCCTGAACTTCAGCCAGCCCTTTGTTTCTTGTCTGCCATTATTGGACAAACTGATTAATCCAGGTGTGCCTGATTATTGTTACTGAGGCCAGGCACACCTGGAATAACCAGTTTGTCCAATAATGGCAGACAGGAAACAAAGGGCTGGCTGAAGTTCAGGAAGTAGTGAAGCTGCCAGACTCATCCAGCCTGTAAACTATGTCTGCATAATCAACAATTGTTCTTTCAGTTGAGAAGTTATTATTTTTCTGACTAGTTGTAAAAACAGTTATCGCTGTCAACTGAGCATTATACATTCTGTTTTCATGGTGACAGGATCAGTGGGCCAGGACAGTTGTCCTGATCACTGCAAAATGATCATTCACCTAAAAACTCTAAACAATTATGTCTGGTGTGTTTCTGTTAGATGACTATGGCAATGATTTTCTCAAAAATGTTACTAAGCCTTCCCTTTTTTTTAGCAGCACCCTGGCCTCATCTCCTGTCCAAGCTGTTACTGGACTCTGATTCTGACACTTTCTAGGCTACCTCGGCTGACCCACTGGACTCCATTCCATCTAAACTTTTTTGTAGGCCTTACAAGTGTATTTAGGTAACTATCGATACTATACTGTATTGCTTTATGTTCATATTTAAATAAATGAGCTGAAAATGTTTGTAGTATTCTATTCAATTTTATTTATATAGCTCCAAATCACAACAACACTTATCTCACAGCACTTTTCATCAAGAGCAGGTCTAGACCGTACTCTCTGATGTTATTTACAGAAACCCAACAATGCAAGCGCTAGGCTACAGAGGCAAGGTTCCTTTTAAGAGGCAGAAACCTTGAGCAGAACCATGGCCCAGGGTGGGTGGCCATCTGCCTCAACCGGTTGGGGGCGAGAGAAAGAGACAGAGCCAGAGGGAGGAGCAGCCTACACAATATACACACAGAGGTACAGACAGTAGCGGCAATGTTGCCATAGACAGAGCTGAATAATGGTACAGATATTCATAGCAATGTTTATGATAATAGTTGCAATGATAATAGTAATAGGACTAGTAACAATAATCAGTAACAGAGGGTGTTGCACAGGAACATGGGGGCAGCAGGTGACTCGCAACCTCAGATCAGACTCCACAGCTCCAGAGCCAGAAACACCTGCAGAAAGTGATAGGAGGGAGAGGAGAGGGACGAGAGAGCAGTCTTCTAGTCTACATTTTCATGATTTAATACATGAAGTTGTGTGGACTACACAAAATGTTGAACCTTCCTGTCAGTTATATAATGCTTTGTAAAAGTACATTATTACCAGACATTCTTTATTCGATAAATCCCACTCAGGGATATTGGATTTCAATAAGTTGTAACATACTGTGATGTAAAATGACTGAAGCTGCTCTATACAGTATATTTATAGATTCCACCCTCTCCCACCACATTGAAGGTAGAATACAATCAATTCAAATAGTGTTAAAACACCAGTTCCTCCCTCTCCCCATCTTTGTCCATACTAAAAAAGAAGATATGAAACATTGTGAATAATATGGACAAACTAACAGAGCAAAGTATGCAGTATATTTATTCTCCTTCATAAGTTGCCTTGCATTTTGTCTTTTTGTGGGTTACTCAAATGGTGAGTGGTTTACATAATCATACAACTCTACAACCCACTAGTGCCAGCAAACAATTAACAGCCCCGGGCTGAAGGACTGTGGCACAGCTTCATGTCTAAACATGGACATAACAATGAATCTCTATTTTGTAAAAAGGTTACAAAGACTCCTTAACAATTATATAGTATTTGTGCATTCAATATTTTCATATTTTTGAAAAAAAAAAAAAATGCAATTTCACATAGCAACATCTACAATTGAAATTGCCTCAGGGCGCTTTATATAGCCCAGACCATGAACCGCTACATTAGAGTAACCACTACATGTACAGTGCTGAGCTAAAGTTATTTTGTATCCACATAGCATTAGTATACAGGTGCTGGTCAGTATAATTAGAATATCATTAAAAGGTTGATTTATTTCAGTAATTTCATTCAAAAAGTGAAACTTGTACAATGTATACATTCATTAAGCACAGACTGATATATTTCAAGTGTTCATTTCATTTAATTGTGATGATTACAACTGACAACTAATGAAAATCCCAAATTCAGTATCTCCGAAAATTAGAATATTACTTAAGACCAATACAAAAAAAGGATTTTTAGAAATGCTGGCCAACTGAAAAGTATGAACATGAAAAGTATGAGCATGTACAGCACTCAATACTTAGTTGGTGCTCCTTTTGCCTGAATTACTGCAGCAATGCGGCGTGGCATGGAGTTGATCAGTCTGTGGCACTGCTCAGGTGTTATGAGAGCCCAGGTTGCTCTGACAGTGGCCTTCAGCTCTTCTGCATTGTTGGGTCTGGTGTATCGCTTCTTCCTCTTCACAATACCCCACAGATTTTTTATAGGGTTAAGGTCAGGCAAGTTTGCAGGCCAATTAAGAACAGGGATACCATGGTCCTTAAACCAGGTACTGGTAGCGTTGGCACTGTGTGCAGGTGCCAAGTCCTGTTGGAAGATGAAATCTGCATCTCCATAAAGTTGAAGCATGAAGTGCTCTAAAGCTTCCTGGTAGACGGCTGCGTTGACCGTGGACCTCAGAAAACACAGTGGACCAACACCAGCAGATGACATGGCACCCCAAACCATCACTGACTGTGGAAACTTTACACTGGACTTCAAGCAACGTGGATTCTGTGCCTCTCCTCTCTTCCTCCAGACTCTGGGACCTTGATTTCCAAAGGAAATGCAAAATTTACTTTCATCAGATAACATAACTTTAGACCACTCAGCAGCAGTCCAGTCCTTTTTGTCTTTAGCCCAGGCGAGACGCTTCTGACGCTGTGTCTTGTTCAAGAGTGGCTTGACACAAGGAATAAGACAGCTGAAGCCCATGTCTTGCATACGTCTGTGCGTGGTGGTTCTTGAAGCACTGACTCCAGCTGCAGTCCACTCTTTGTGAATCTCCACCACATTTTTGAATGGGTTTTGTTTCACAATCCTCTCCAGGGTGCGGTTATCCCTATTGCTTGTACACTTTTTTCTACCACATCTTTTCCTTCCCTTCGCCTCTCTATTAATTTGCTTGGACACAGAGCTCTGTGAACAGCCAGCCTCTTTAGCAATTACCTTTTGTGTCTTGCCGTCCTTGTGCAAGGTGTCAATAGTTGTCTTTTGGACAGCTGTGAAGTCATCAGTCTTCCCCATGATTGTGTAGCCTACAGAACTAGACTGAGAGACCATTTAAAGGCCTTTGCAGGTGTTTTGAGTTAATTAGCTGATTACAGTGTGGCACCTGGTGTCTTCAATTTTGAACCTTTTCACAATGTTCTAATTTTCTGAGATACTGATTTGGGGGTTTTCATTAGTTGTCAGTTATAATCATCAAAATTAAAAGGAATGAACACTTACTTATTATATCAGTCTGTGTGGAATGAATGTATACATTATACAAGTTTCACGCTTTGAATGGAATTACTGAAATAAATCAACTTTTTGATGATATTCCAATTATATGACCAGCACCTGTACACTAATGCTATGTGGATACAAAATGCATCTTCACTTGACCAAGACTGAACGACCATCGTTGGCATCTTCACCTGAGGCCAATAGGTTACGTTTGTTCAGTTTCCTGGGAAGTGATGAAAGGACCACATTGTAAGTGGGGGATAAGTGGTGGCGTAGACCCCCTCTTCTGTTAAGCAACGGCTTCTCAACCCGGGTGTAGATGGCTTCCTTGACACCTCTTTCAAACCATCCATCTTCTCTGTCTAAAATGTGCACCTGGTGGTCCTCAAACGAGTGTCCTCTGTCCTTCAGATGTAGGTAAACTGTTGAGTCTTGACCTGAGGAGTTGGCCCTTCTGTGTTGAGCCATGCGTCTGTGAAGTGGTGGTTTAGTTTCCCCAACTGTGCGGTCTTTGGGTGGACCATCATCTGTCTTAGTGTGTTCTTGGGTTTAAAAAACACAGGGATGTTGTGTTTCTTCAAAATCCTACTGAGTTTCTCTGATACTACAGAAATATTTCAGGCCTTTTCTTGTTTCTTTGTGCCCCACGATAGAAACCGGAAATTGTCTACAAAAATATAAAATACGGTGGTTAAAAAAGGAATGTCACCTGATCAAAATAATGGTTTCAGAGAACGGCGAGAACAAGACATAAATCAAAAATTAGGCAAGTACAAGCCTTAGAAAGAATCACAATGGCCACACTTAAGCAGATACATGACAATGACTAGCTCCACCTACAAAACCTAAAAATGGTTTTATTCGAGAGCTATGCAAAATGACATTCCTTGCACTTTACCATAAATAGTGGGATATTTTATTTGTTGATTAAAACTCAACGGAGTAAAATTTTCCCCACAGGTGACTCATTTGTATTAGATGTTGTAAGAAAAAAAATATGTTACATGATGTATATCTGTAAAGATTCTCAGTCATCCAGGTCATAGTTATCCAAACAAGGTTAAAGTCAAGGGCAACATGATGTACATTTTTAATTTGAGCTTTTAAGTAGCTTTAGTTAACCAAAATAGATTTCTCCCAAGGGTAGCTTAGCTGTAGTTCAGCGTCTTTCAGTGTCAACTGTCAACTTTGAAAGCTATGCTTTAAAAATTGCTTTTCCAACACTGAATATAGAGTACTAATTCAGAGCTTAGAAGAAATGACTATACGTGTATAATTATTTAAAAACATTTAATTACCTTCTTAGCTCATGCTGGACCCTCTCACTGGGTGTTGGAGGAGTCCTAGTAGCCTGCCCTGTAGCCTGCTCTGTCGTCTGCTCTGGCCTGGCCTGTTAAATTTCTTGAAATTATATTTATCAGGGCCTTGGCGGCAGATTCAACTGTACTTTGTGGTCCATCCTGATTTCAAGAGAGAAAGACAGAAAGACAGAAATGCATTAGTATTACAATTATCATTAACATGTAATAACTATCATTCTACAACTATTAAGATTTTTAACAAGGGTTGCAATAAAATTGGGATAAAAAAAAGACAGGGTCCTATGATTGCCCCACATTGGTGAAAAGATTTGTTGTTATCATCAGTAGTTACACTGCAGTTTACAAAGTCAAGTAAAACCAAGTGTCTTCATATCACCTTCTTCATATCATTAATTTTACACTTCTCTCTGTTGTAGTATGTTTATATTACTGTTATTGTGTAGTAGTACAATACAAATATTTTGACAAATTCTACTTTATGATTATTTGATTGAGTTTTTTCTAGATAACTGTAAGATTTTATGTGGATGTTCATGTGGACGTTAAAACATCAGCATAACTAACAGCAGCAAAATAAATAAAATACTGAAGATCACAAATAAGTAGATCTACATAATACAACGTATGTCTACATAGTATAGCGTATTGAAAAGTTAAATATTAAAGCAAAGAGTAAAGATAGTTGTAGTTTCCAAGGTTTTCAAAACTTATACTTTATGGCGTTTTGGATATTTATTATGTTCGTTATTTCAAAATAATCCGTGTAGGGAAACAGAGTTTGCCATAGAGAGCACCGTCATGAAGTTTGACTAGAGGGCAAAGCGTTTTTGAAAAGCCGTTAACGGTTAATTACAATTACAGTGCTAGATCTAGACGTCCAATGGTTTAAAAATCAACCTATAGTGTACAGTGAGGTTAAATTGACACCTAAAGGTGTAACGTTATGAAATGCATTGTTTAATTTTGGTGGGCAAGACGTAACGTTATGCCTGTCCATAACCTTTTCCGAGTAACGTTAACATTACCAGCCACTTTAGCTGTCTAGACAAGAAGTACTGAGACAACAGACACGTGGGATTAACTTACTTTGGTTCCCTAGATGGAAATATTAACACAAATGCCCAGAACTAACAGTACATGATGCAATAAGTCAAGATAGGCCATTCCAAGAGATACCATCAGACATTTGGCCCTGGGTGGCTAGTAACGTAACGTTAGCTTAAACAAGAAGAACGTAACATTAACGTTAATTTTAAGCTAGCAAGTCAGATCGTTAAGGTTTTAGCTGAACTAAGCTGGACACTGCATCAACCCATTAACGTTACATTACATACTGTTTCCTCAACTTACAGTTATTATCATTATTTTGATTGATCAAGAAAACCTGTTACTTACGGTTTGCAGCGGGTTTGCTTTCGATTTCCTGACGCCATGGTATGCCATGCAGCTCATAGTATGACACTCATGATGCTCTTTCAGGTTCTATGTGTGTCATAGACTGTGTGTGCTTGCACCGCCACCTGCTGGTGTGGCTAATTAACTGCTCTCACACGTACGCCTTACAAATGTGTTTTTACAGATCGCAGCGGGACAGAGTGGACAAAAATCCACAAATGTGTAAAAAGGCGTTGCAAATGTCACGTGACCTGCAAATTGCCCGGAAGCAATCCACAAATGCGTAAAAACAGTTTTGTGTGTAGAAATGGATCCACAAATGCGTAAATCACAATTTGTATGTGACATAAAAAGATATTTGTACAGATTTAATTGTGTGTATTTGCAAATCGTGAGATATTTGTGTATATGTTTATTTACAGATCTCCGCAATACACATTGGACAAAATTCCACAAATGTGTAAAAAGGAACTTACAAATGTAACGTGACCCACAAATTCACAGGAAGTAATCTGCAAATGTGTAAAAACAGTTTTGTGTTGTACACATCACCCTGTATTTTTGTGGATATGATTTTACGTATCACAAATGTAAATATACACATTTGCAGATAGTGAAATATTTGCACATCATTGTACACATTTGTAGATTGTCTTCTGTGGGTTACAAATATTAAAGTCCAATTAATTCTTCCATACCCAGTGCTGTCCAAAGTGTTCAGTCGGGTAATGTGCCTTTTTGGAAGCACATATCTGTGTGAGAAACTTTTCTCAACTATGAACTTCAATAAATGCAAGTACAGGTCCAAGCTTAGTGATGCCCTTGAAGCTGTGCTCAGGGTTTCAACTGTGACCTCCATCAGGGCAAACGTGGCAAATGTGGCTCAGCGCTTCTGTCTGGCAAGAAATAGAATAGTGTGTAAATTTATTCAGGGATTGCATGTGTTCACTGCAAGGTTGTTAGTTCAGTGCAAAGGTTTGACCATTTATTTAAGTTAAAATAAAGTAAGGTGAAAAGAGTTGCACTTACTGTTAAAATTATATTAAATACATTGTTAAATAGCCTATATCTGTTTTATATACTGATGTATGACGCAAATGTGTTACATAATCTGAATGAGAGCTAACGTTTCAGCAAGTGAAGTAAATTTCCAGAAAAATATTGTTCTTTTTTGTTGTGCTTGTGTAACACTCCCCAAAATCTTTAAGTGGAGTTTACACTATAATGGGAACAACAGTACCGTTCTATAGGCTATGGAGTATGAAAAACAAATATATCACTCAACACTGATGAAGTACCAATAAACTCAAGTGTATTTACAACATCCAAAATAACATTTACCATAATACAATACAAGGTGTATGTGAGTGTCAAAGTGATATCCAGAGTGCACAGAGTTATTTACAGTGTTCAGATCAGCCTCACCGGGTATTCGTATAGTCAGTGAGCACGATCAAGAGATGATGACAGACGTATGTCCTCTGATTAAAAAGTAATCCAGGCAGCGAGCCAAATGAATATACTCCAAAGAGGAACGGCGCCCTCGCGCTTCCAGGTCAGTCATCAATATATAATCCAATGAATGAATGAATGGAAAGGTTTTGTGAATGAGCGTCCCGAAAACCGGCATGCCGGTTCCTTAAATAGAAAGTCACAGATACTTTCTGTTTACGTGGCGAGTAATCACGTGATGCGAATTGACGTGAAGTTCTCGCGCGAACAGAGATAGGGATCAACACACAACAGCTGAGGGAATGACAGATAACAGGGGAAAGCAATATAACTAATAGGCAATAATGACAACTATAATTAGTTTAATGTCATAACCTTATATATAACATCCCCTTATGTGGCCACGCTACACTTGAATGGCCCTCCTATGGCCCTCCTATGAGCTTTCGTTCCCAGCAGTGGCCCCCAGCAAATTTGAGTTTGAGACCCTGATCTACAAGGTACTGTAAATGAGCTAAAGTGTTTCTTTACGTAGTCTTGTACTTTATTTTGATAAGCAATTGTTGAGGATGGTGCATAGAATAATGGGAGATAGCACACCCTTTAAACCTTTATTTTGAGCGGATGCCCTTTGGTGGGGTTTAAGTACAATCAGGTTTTCCACAAACCATCATAAATTTACTTTTGTGCCTGAAGCAATTTGTTTATGTAACAAATATAGTTGATTTTATTTAGTTATTTATTTTCCTCTATATATTTTATGTATTTTGATTATTTGTATGTATGATCAGTTCATTAGGTGGCGGTAAAGCTAAACTGGTTTGCCAACCGCCAATAAACCCTAAAAGAAGGTGTGTGTGTGTGTGAGCGTGAGAGAGAGAGAGAGAGAGAGAGAGAGAGAGAGAGAGAGAGAGAGAGAGATATGCACTTAAGAAAGTAAAACCCAGAAAGGCATGTGGTAGACAACATTAGAACAGAAATGCTGAAGCACAGTCCAGCAGTAATGCAGGAGGCCTTATTAAAACTGTTCAATCTGGTTCTGCAATCTGGCTATTTTCCTGACACCTGGAGTATGGGCTTAATACACCCATTATATAAGAGTGGAGACAAATTTGACCCCAATAACTACCAAGGCATTTGTGTGAGCAGCAATCTGGGGAAGACTTTCTGCTGTATCCTGAATACCCAGATAAAGGCCTTCCTTACCAAGCACAATGTCTTGAGTAAGAGTCAGATTGGATTCCAACCAAACCACACGCACCACATTCACACGCTACACACGATAGTCAACCAGCACATTTATCAAAAAGCAAAGGCAAAATGTATGCATGCTTTGTGGATTTAAAAAAAAAAGCATTTGATTCCATTTGGCATGATGGTCTATATTATAAAATTCTACAATCCGGCATTGGGGGTAAAATGTATGACACTATCAAATCTATGTATTCAGACAACAGGTGTGCAGTTAAAATCGGCAATAAAAGAACAGAATTATTCACTCAAGGATGAGGAGTGAGACAGGGCTGCAGTTTGAGTCCAACTCTCAACATTTACATTAATGAGTTAGCAATGCTACTGGAACAATCTGCAACACCCGGTCTTACTCTAAATCATTCTGAAGTTAAATTTCTTCTCTATGCAGATGATCTGGTGCTGCTGTCAGCTACTGCACAAGGGCTACAGCAGCACCTGTACCTGCTGGAGAACTACTGTCAGAACTGGGCCATGACAGTCAATCTGAAAAAAACTACAATTATGATCTTCCAGAAAAAAGCCAGATTACAGGACACCAGATACACATTCACTCTGGGGAACACTGCAATAGAACACACCCGACACTACGACTACCTCGCTCTAAACATCAGTGCTACAGGGGGTTTTGGTCAGTGCACTAAAAGAGAAAGCTAGAAGAGCATTCTATGCTATTAAGGGCAAATTTACCCACATAGACATTCCTGTAACAATCTGGTGTAAGATCGTATTATAATGCAGATTACTGGAGATGGGACAAACACCCCATAGAACCCTGGATGCAGAATTCTGTAGAAACATTCGAAGAGTTCAGAGAAGAACACCTACTAATGCATGCCGGGCCGAACTAGGCAGATACCCCCTAATTATACATTTTGAAAAACCATCCCTCAAATTTTGGACACACTTAAATTCAAGTTCTCCAAACACACTGCAACATGAAGCCCTTAAAACCCAAGAGCTGAAGCCTAAAAAAAGAAAACTCACAAACCCACTAACAACTAACTAACACCAGTTTCAGACCAGCACTGCTGAACTAAACCAGATCAGAATAAACCAAATCATAAAAGAAAGCAAAAATTCATATTTGGATCATTGGGAAAATGGAAGTAAAAACCAAAGCAAACTGGAATGTTATCGGACCCTAAACAGAACATATAATCTGGCAGAATATCTGCACACTGTAAGAGATCCAAAACAGAGACGGATCCTCACCAAATACAGACTCAGTGATCACAGTCTGAACTTTCTGTTTCACTGGGAGAAATTTACAGAGGTAAGAGAGAAATACCTTCACAGTTTCAGAGATCAGATCAGATGCTGGTGTTACTGGAGGAGATCAGATCAGATGCTGGTGTTACTGGAGGAGATCAGATCAGATGCTGGTGTTACTGGAGGAGAACAGATCAGATGCTGGTGTTACTGGGGGAGATCAGATCAGATGCTGGTGTTACTGGGGGAGATCAGATCAGATGCTGGTGTTACTGGAGGAGATCATATCTGATGCTGGTGTTACTGGGGGAGATCAGATCAGATGCTGGTGTTACTGGAGGAGATCAGATCAGATGCTGGTGTTACTGGAGGAGATCAGATCAGATGCTGGTGTTACTGGGGGAGATCAGATCAGATGCTTGTGTTACTGGGGGAGATCACATCAGATGCTGGTGTTACTGGAGGAGATCAGATCAGATGCTGGTGTTACTGGGGAGATCAGATCAGATGCTGGTGTTACTGGAGGAGATCAGATCAGATGCTGGTGTTACTGGAGGAGATCAGATCAGATGCTGGTGTTACTGGGGAGATCAGATCAGATGCTGGTGTTACTGGGGAGATCAGATCAGATGCTGGTGTTACTGGAGGAGATCAGATCAGATGCTGGTGTTACTGGAGGAGAACAGATCAGATGCTGGTGTTACTGGGGAGATCAGATCAGATGCTGGTGTTACTGGGGAGATCAGATCAGATGCTGGTGTTACTGGAGGAGATCATATCTGATGCTGGTGTTACTGGGGAGATCAGATCAGATGCTGGTGTTACTGGAGGAGATCAGATCAGATGCTGGTGTTACTGGAGGAGATCAGATCAGATGCTGGTGTTACTGGGGAGATCAGATCAGATGCTTGTGTTACTGGGGAGATCACATCAGATGCTGGTGTTACTGGAGGAGATCAGATCAGATGCTGGTGTTACTGGAGGAGATCAGATCAGATGCTGGTGTTACTGGGGAGATCAGATCAGATGCTGGTGTTACTGGAGGAGATCAGATCAGATGCTGGTGTTACTGGAGGAGATCAGATCAGATGCTGGTGTTACTGGGGGAGATCAGATCAGATGCTGGTGTTACTGGGGGAGATCAGATCAGATGCTGGTGTTACTGGAGGAGAACAGATCAGATGCAGGTGTTACTGGGGAGATCAGATCAGATGCTGGTGTTACTGGAGGAGATCAGATCAGATGCTGGTGTTACTGGAGGAGATCAGATCAGATGCTGGTGTTACTGGGGGAGATCAGATCAGATGCTGGTGTTACTGGGGGAGATCAGATCAGATGCTGGTGTTACTGGGGGAGATCAGATCAGATGCTGGTGTTACTGGAGGAGGACCATCATGCATCAGTTGCAGCAAAATTCACCCTCAGAAACCAATTACTGCCTTAATGTACTTCAGTCACAGTACTTTTATTTTCTTATGTTCATAATGTCCTGTTAAATGCATATTTTATATTGTATATAGTGTATATTGTTATTATAGTTTTATTGTTATTTGTTACTATTTTATTATTATTTGTTTTGTTTATTAATGCTTTGGCAATATTGAATGTAAACACAATCATGCCAATTATAGTACTTTTAAATTGAAAAATAGAGAGAGAGAGAGAGAGAGAGAGAGAGAGAGAGAGAGAGAGAGAGAGAGAGAGAGAGAGAGAGAGAGAGAGAGAGTCCTCAGCTTTACAGGTGGAGATGGGGGAGATGCCAATTCACTTAAGAAGGAAACAATTGATACTGGCATACTGGGTAAACCTTAAAGGGCAGAAGGATAGTCATCCAACAAAAGGTATACTTGAAACATGTTGGGAATATGGGAAAGGAAAAGTTAACAGTTTTGGTTGGATTATTAAGGATTTAGTTCAGAATATGAAATTAAATGAGTATAGAGTTATTCCAGCAGTAATATTACCAACAACACCATTATGGATTTTACCTCAACCAAATGTAGATCTATTCTTATTGGAATCAAGACAAGATAAAGATCAGAGGATGTTGGAAGCAGAGATGACAAAAGAATATATTGGTATTAAGTATGAACAATATATAAAGGTTTTCACAGATGCATCTAAGGATCCACAGAAGGGACAGGTTGGGGTAGCGTATATCATTCCCAGATTGAAAGTGGCAAGAGGGAAAGAGTATCAGATCATGTATCTGTGTTTACAGGAGAGCTACTAGCAATTATGATAGCACTTAATAAAATAAATGAAATGGGGCTAAGTAAAACTTTAATATGCTCAGATTCAAGTTCAGCCTTGAGGTGCCTGGAAGTTCAAAAATCAGATACTAGACAGGATATTGTTTTGGAAATCTTACAGATATTGTTCATGATGCAACAAAAAAATAAGATAGTTCAGTTTTTATGGGTTCCGCACATACCGGAGTGTCTGGAAATGAAGAAGCAGATAAACTAGCAAAACAGTCTATGGCAAAGGAAAATATAGATATGCAAATTAGGTATAGTAAATTAGAAATCAAATCAATAATTAAACGGGGATAAATAAAAATTGGCAATCGTATTGGGATAATGAGGAAAAAGGTAGACATTTATATTTAATACAACCATTGGTAGGTAGAGGAAGGAATTCAAGTGGGAGAAGGAAGGAAGACTGTATTATTTCTAGATTAAGACTAGGACATACAGGACTTAATTCAACAATGCAAATAATAGGAAAACATCCTACAGGATTATGTGAATGGTGTGGAATCAGAGAAACAGTGGAGCATGTACTTATTAAGTGTAATAAATATTCTGAAGAAAGAAGTAAGATAATTGAAGAATTTGAGATGAAAGACAATCAACAATTAACATTAAAGATGGTTTTAAACTCAGTAGAGGGGGTAGGTTAATAATAAAGTTTTTAAGTAGAACAAATTTGATCTTTAGAATATAGATAGGCTATTAGTGTTTTTAGTATCAGTATCCCTCTCTGGAAGATGAGGGACTTTGGCTGTAGATGGAGGAGCTGAACACGCAGCAACATTGAAAGCACGAGTCCTGATTGTTCTGGGAGTTGTGATATATTGTCTCTGATCTATTACCTACAGTAGATGGCGGTAATGCTCTTTTTAAGAATGCGAACCGCCAATAAGCCCAAAGAAGAAGAAGAAGAAGAGGAGAGAGAGAGAGAGAGAGAGAGAGAGAGAGAGAGAGAGAGAGAGAGAGAGAGAGAGCGAGAGTGTGTGTAAGCGAGTGATTTTAAGGAAGTGAAACAAATTCACCATTTTGTGAATCGATGCCATTAACAGGGAACTTGAGTTAAATAGAAACTGTGAAAAAGTGTTTAACCTCCATCAGATCGAGCTGCAGTGATGGATGGACCGAACGGTCTGCGGTCTGGTGTGATTCATGATGATGACTGTTTGGAGAGTTGGAAATTGATCGGATCCGGCGGGTTCGGAAAGATCTACCGAGCAAAACACAAGAAATGGGGAATTGACGTGGCGATTAAGTTACTTATTGGGTAATTTGAGCCTTATTTAAAATATGTTGATTTTAATGGCCTCTTCAGTTTAATTGTTTTTAAATCAATTAATTTATTGAAATTAATGATTCACTTGACGTATTTGACATAAATGTGCATGCATGATTAGTTTTTATATGGTCAGAAAATGTCCTCAAATAGTAAAAAGACCTTTTAACAATCAATAGGGAAAATATTGACCCTTCGTTAAAGGAATAATCCGGGTTCATCGACAGCATTTTTGTCATAATGTTGATAACCACAAACATAATTTTGACTCAAAAGGACGGACGAGTTTGGAGGGTTTTAAAGCAGAAATGTGAAGCTTATAATTGTACAAAAGCACTTGCATTCATTTTTCTGGTAAAACGTGTATTATTTGAGCTGTGAAGCAGTTTATATTGTCTTTTAGAGTTTATTAGCTTATGCCATTCAAGTGGTTGTAAAATTGTATATAGGCTACTATAATAACTGTACACATATGCGGTAAGTGATTTTATCACACAAAAATCATATGAACACAGATGTATTGTCTATAGTTTTGAAACAGTGAGCATTTGGAAGTTTACAGATTGTCTCCATTCACTTCCATTGTAAGTGTTTCACTGTAACTCAGATTATTGATTTAAAAAATATTTTTTTTAAAGAAAAGGATATTAAGGAAATACATTTTATTTAACTAAACTTTACAAACAGCTACTGTAAAGCTGTTCAAGTTGTAGTCCAAAACCTGGAGGACAATTTGTATTTTCAAGCCATCTGTATTTTCCTTTGGGTTTTGTTATAATGGCAGTTTTGAATTTGTGAGTAAAATATGGTCTGTGGTAAACTTGACTTGACGATACTTGGACGTTTTGTACATGTGGTATTTGTAGTCCTTATCTAGCTGACTCGTTAGCAACATGTTTTTTTTTAAAACACTGCGAATTCACATTTTAAGTTTTGCTTGTGTGTAATTTATGTTGCTGGACAAATCGCTCAAGTACTGTATCTTTAAGGATTGTTTACCACAGACCTTATTTTACTCACAAGTTGAAATACGCCATTAAAGAAAACCCAGAGGGATTCCCATTTCGTCCTATGTATAGTATATAAAATGTTCCCAAAATAATAAAAACTTGTACAAGAAAAATACAATTATTATAATCGTCTTTGAAATATGATGTCGAAATCATTCAACCTAAATACATTAACAGTTTTCATTCTTATAAAAGTTTCCAAACTTTAGATGATACCCGAGTTGCTGAGTTGTGTCATTAGTAGACTTGCCATTGTATCATAATTTTCACACCGGTGGGGTGTTCATATTCAAACCGACTAACACCTCTGGTATTACCGCTGGTTGGATGCTAAGTAGCACTGTGGGGTAGTTTTTGTTAAGCAATAGGCTACAAAATAACGCAAGGCAGCTTGATTTTAATCTTTGAACTTTATTTTTTATTGATTTTAACAAAATTTTTTAATGAAACTAAAATTGTGTTGTTCAACTTTTTGAAAGATAGCTTTTCAACAGTTGTGAAGGGCAACATCCCTACTACATCCATGCATAATAATTTATATTTCTATAAAGTGAACTGAACTTACAATACTATTCTTTAATTTTCTTTCAGAAGACTGAAACAATGAAAGAGTGAGAACCCTTTACATACACGTGTTCCACGAGACTGCACGCCTCTAAACAAACAGTGCATCGGACATGCGCACAGACAGCTTTTCTGTCATCTGTTCTTAAAAATGTAATAAAGTGTGTTTCTTCAAGTGCGTGTGGGTGTTTCTAACAGAATATCTTGTGTCATTCTGAATCCAAGAAGTCTTACAGTTACCCACCATGCACATTATATTCACTACCTGCAATTAAACGTCTTCTGTCAGGTTGCATACTTTGCTGAATGTGTCATTTGAAACATTGTTAATGAACTTCTGGCTTTCAATGCGTTATTTAGGTTCATTTATCATGGGTCGCAAACTGTTCATTAGGCAACTATTCTTTATTAAAGGCTGTTAGGCTTTGTTTTGATATTGGAAGTTCTATTCATAATATTTCCCTTTTGCCCGGTAAAAACGCCACACCGGTGTTGTCCCTTGTACCGAAGTAACACCATAGGCTACACCATAGTAATCCTAGCTGGAAGACATTAAAAATGATAGAAAGCAATGATTTTGCAAAGAAATTTTAATTCCTGTGCTTTATTTCAAGAATAATAATGTTCAGTCCACACAGCTCAAGTTAAAAGAAATGTTTTGAATGTTTTCTTCAAACAAAACTTAATGATCATCAGCCAGGAAATAATGATAATGGACAACATTTCTTCATCTTATATTCTTCCTCATTCATTCAGCAGTTCAACATCGCCTCTTCAGAGAGAAGCTAATCTGATGTTCCAGGGTAGAAATCCAAACGCCCTGTGGATCTACGGCTTGTACGAGGGGCGTCTGGGCAATCCGGGTGTCCTGTCTCAGGTGGGTCTGGTGATGGAGTACATGTCGAGGGACTCTCTGGCTGAGCTGCTTAAGACGTTGAAGGGATCCCCGCCGTGGCCTTTGACCTTCCGTATCACTCATCAGATTTGTCTGGGAATGAACTTCCTACACCAGCTGGTCCCTCCCCTTTTACACCTGGATCTGAAGCCCAGTAATGTGCTGCTGGATGACAGCCTCAATGCCAAGGTAAGTCCCTGTTTCACATATGCAACATAAACGACTGCAACATCAGGCTCATGTTGTGCTTTCACACTGATAATGTTTCGGATTTATACAGAAAATAAAGTGATTATGTTCTGCACCCATAAATCACTTAATTTTCTGTATAGCAGTTCATAATATCATCCAGATAGTGTAACACCCAACAGTTATTGCAGTTACACGTTGCTTAAGCAATGCAGTATGACAAATCTCTCTGACCACGTTCACACAGCAGCAGAACCCAGTTGTCAATCCTGTATTTGAGTGCTTAATACGGTTACGTTCACACACAGTTCTGTTATTTATGAGAGTGACAACTGCATTCTATAACAGAACTGACACCCGCAAATGTTCAGGTCTCACTACTGCATTCTCGGCAAACATGTGCTGTGTGAACGGAACCATACTGGACAACCAGCTGCACTGTACATGCATGTGTCTCGTGTGTTTCATATGGGATTCATTAACTCACGGAGATGGAGAAATGAGCTGTACATCCGAAGATCCAGCCGATGTCTTTCACGCGACACAAATGGTGCACTCTGAACTAGTTTAAAAAGGATTCAGATTCACTGTTAGTTAATTATGATCTGATGGATAAACTCGCTACCAACTGGACATGTTTAATTGATAACGCCAGTCAATTGTGAAAAGACATGATGGTTCTTATGGAAGTCGCCATCTTTAGTTAATGTTTCTATGGTTAGAATACGGTTGTGACTTTGGTTGTTAATTCATACAGACAGCATTCGAACTGCTACTTTACACTAATTTATGAATGGAATATTTCAAGACTCACTCATGTAAGTATGCGTCAGTCAATCCCAAACACTGACTGTGTGAACGTAGCCTCTCTAACTTTTCTATTTTCTTTAGCTTACAGATTTCGGTCTTTCATGAAGTCGCCAAGTCTTTCTAAAAGTTTCCGAGAGAAAGATGAAGTGGAGGGAGGAACTTTGAAATACATGCCACCTGAAGCGCTGCAGTCTGTGAATTACAAACCAAACAAAGCCTTTGATATTTACAGGTATCAAAACAAACACATAAAGTTGTCTTCAGAAGACTTGGAAAAATGCACACAAGTCATATGAAACAAACTTTGAACAAATATTCACATTTTGAAAAATGTACAGTACTGTGCAGAAGTCTTCGCACATAAGATGCTTCACAAAAACTTTTGTCTTAATTTAACTTATTTATATTTTCATATTTATTGTGTCAATAGGAAATGTACATTTTAGACTTCCAAACATTTATTTTGCAAATACAATAGAATAGAAGAACAGGTTCAGATGTCAAGGCCCCCACAGTACTTTGTATGATGTTAATTGATAAATGAAATCTACATTATTTTTGAAGACATCCTCAATATGAAACATTTCCAAAGTGCCTAAAGCGTTTGCACAGTTCTGTATGTGTGTTTGAGTGAGGTAATTAACCAATTGTTAACTGTACATGTGTCCAATGGGAAAATATTCAACAAACTTTGACTGGATTTTTACCATCAATACTTGTCATATTTTCGTCAACAGTATGTTTTAATTACAGCTGTTTGATTATTGTCATCATATGCCTTTTTTCTCTTGTCCTCATTATAGTTGACAAAATAAAATAAAATAACCCTATTCTAGCTGACGCAGTAGGATACAGAAGACGGGCATGTTGACCAATCAGATGAAATTAAACGCCTTCTGTCGGTTCACATGGTGTATCAAATATTCAAGGTGTAAATTAATTTTTAAACACTGGAGGAAAACAACAATGTAGCCTTTTCCCCAATCTAATTTTTTCCTTTTTAAATAGAAAATAAAATGGTCAACATGAAATTAGTTTGTATGTGCTTATTTTATTTATCAGTGTTAAAACCAATAATGAAAACAAACAAAAAAAAAACATTTTGAGTTTTTCATTTTTGGGATAAAAAAGGAATGGACGCAAAAATACACGGACCTTCGGATAATTAGTTTCCTCATTTTTGTCTTAAAAATAAAATAACCAATAAACCGTTAATTTATCACATTTCTGTTATCTCTCTTTATCACATCACAATCATTTATATTGTATCTGCTTGTTATTCAATTTAAAAAGAAATAGCCAAAAACAAGAAAAAACAATCATTTGTTCATATAAACCAAGATTATATCTTGAAAATTTGTTTTGCCCATGGGCGCAGGCCTGACAGTCCTGTTTCCACTGATTGGTCAAAGGCCACTATTATCTGTTATCCCTCAACCCCGCTCATAGAAAATAAGAGTTCACCAAAGTTATGTTTGTTTATTGTTTTTACAGACAGATTCTAATAATTTTAATGAATAACATTAATATTTCTTAGAAAAAGAAACTGCTGCATGTTTATTATAATCTCATCAAGCAATGGACACCAGTATTGGACTCCAGTATTCGACAACCATTGAACTCGCCTACTCGCTTTTTTGTCTGGTCAATATTATTGTTGTTATTTTTTCTGATTAACAAGTTTTATTGATTCATACAATTAACAAATAAAGGAAAACATATATTAAAAAAATCAGCATTTAACTCCCACTATTACCCCTCCCAATCCCCACCCCCATCCTGACCCTCAACAAATATCCCTGTGGTCACACATGAGTATACACAAAAATAAATAAATAGTATAGTAATCACACACATTTAAAATTATACTTCTCTCTCCTTTGCCACTCCCCGAGAGCCCTTCAAGAATGCCAAAAAGCTGCCCCATTTCCCATCAAACGAATCCAAGTACCCCAGCCTTTTACATAACACTTCCTCGAAAGCCACCACACTCCCCATCTCCATTCACCACTCTTGAAATGTATATGTGTTTATCCCCTGTATTGATGACCACCTCATTGCCTTAAATAGAGTCTGGGGTAA
Source organism: Xyrauchen texanus (assembly GCF_025860055.1). Classification (NCBI taxonomy): domain Eukaryota; kingdom Metazoa; phylum Chordata; class Actinopteri; order Cypriniformes; family Catostomidae; genus Xyrauchen; species Xyrauchen texanus. The sequence continues at coordinate 1,799,331 of NC_068276.1, forward strand.
AATTTTATTTGAGTGCCCAATACATCACACACAAAACTCTAAACCTTCAACCAAAATACTTGGATCTTAAAACATTGGTTGTGGCTCCATCTTCTGATTGGCAGGTGGGTGTGTCTTTAAGACCAAGCCTGTTCAGTCTAGAGGGGGTCCAATGGAATCGATGTAAAATCTTGAATTGCATAAGGCACCCCTTGCATCTCTAGATGCAGACTTGATGTTTTTTAGAATTCTAGCCCACACCCCCTCCAATACCAAGTTTAAATCTTTCTCCCTTAATCTCTTAATAGAAGTTAAAGCTCTGTCCCGCAGACTCTGAATTAGCAAGAAGTAATACAATGATGCCTGACCTTTTCCAAAAGCAGGTGTATGCTACTCCCAAAAATAGTTCAGAGCAGGTGGCACAACTGTAAATAACTAAAGAACTGAGATCTGGGAATCCTGAAATGTTGGACCAAATTTTCAAACAATCTCAACACTCCACTCTCATATAGGTCACCGAGCATATTAACCCTCTGGGGTCGGAGGCCCCTATTTTGGGCCCTGGAGAAGTTTTGACATGCCTTGACATTTGTGCTTTTTTCAGTTGCTTAAAAACACATTAATGGCTAAAGTCTGATAACACTGTATTCAGCACAAACTGGGCTACAATAATATGTGAGCAACATGTATGTACAGGTTTGTATTTTTGAGAAAATAACGTTTATGCATGGTTTTTGAAAAAAAAACAAAAATTTTAAGTCACTGAAATAAGGCCATATAACACATACTAAACATTTGTCCACAAGACTTTTGAGAACTGGATCTTGTAGCGTAGAGTTTTTGCTACAAAATGATGTGAAAACTATCCTGATCACTCATTCCTACAAAACAATATAGTAATTGAACTTTTGTAAGACACTTTTAGTGTTAGATAGGTCATATGCGAGGAGGCGTGAATGATCATGAATATTCATTGTAATTCACACATGAGAGACAAAGACCCTCCCCTGGGCCTATCAATGAGGGATAGAGAATGAAGGTGAGGAGACTTAATGATCAAAATCAAGTTTTAAATTAAAAGAAGGAATCTGACTGTACATTTTCTTTACATAAAGACTTTACTTAATTTGATCCAAAATACAGAAACAACATTGATATTCTGAACTCTTTTTACAATTTAAAAGAACAGTTTTCTATTTAAATATATTGTAAAATGCAATTTGTGATCAAAGCTGAATTTTCATCATCATTACTGCAGTCTTCAGTGTCACATGTCCTTCAGAAATCATTATAAGATGCTGATTTTCTAATATGGGCATATTTAAAGTGTGTTTTACTCATTTAACCTGAACACATATTTGCAAGCACAAGCTTTGTTGATGATAATGAGGCATTATAAACACTAGATAAAATATAATCTAAACATTCATATTATTTTTATATCATATTACATATCATATTTATATTATACAGCATACAATTTAAATACATGCTTTAGCCAAAACAGCATTTAAATGTAACTAAAACTTGCTTATTAGGAGTCATATTTCAAATGTGAATACGCTGAATCCTGGCTGGCAAGTCTGGAAAGAGTCCCACTTGTAAAATATGAACATGTTTATATAAAATAGCATGTCAGCTAATGAAAACTCAATGATTTACTCGTTCCAAATTGTATCCTCGGCTGGATCAAGTCTCTCTTCAAAATACAAATGTTCATCAGTGTCCCGCTCTTCTTCTGAGGAAAATGTTAACTCTTCCTTAATATCCTGTAGTTTACCCGCCTGTGTATCGTTACAAACGAGCAGAAAAATTTATGAAATGTGTTTGCATCAAACCTCACTGTCGGGGGCGTTTACCATTTGCATTGATTGTCTCAGCACATTAGCGTATGAATGGCGTGCTCTGCTGGTGGGTGGGCTCACATTACAGATAATTAGATATCCAAGTAAAAACTCTACATCGCTTTGTTTCATACAGATTGCATTGCAGGAGAATATTTGTTTTAAATTTGAATTGTTTTATTAAAAAGACATTTTAAGCTTTCTTTTGACATATGTTTGTGTGATAAGTATTCGCAGAGTTTCAGTTCATTTTTGTGACTTGTTTCTGAAATATGCTTGTGAACACAGAGACTGCTGAAAGCTCACACTTTTTGTTTTCTTTATTTTACAAAAGCACAAGATTTTGTTGTTATTGTGTGCACAAATAAAAGTACACCCTTTATAGTCTCTAATGATGTCTTACACTTATCTGTATACCCAAAAATGACAGAGTATTTTAAGCTGTTTCTGCTGTAATGACGAAAATATCCAGCAGGTCAGGCCAGGCGTGTCCGGTCGACCCCAGAGGGGTCAACAAAATCTTGAGTAGGCCTTGCCCACCTTTGTCAACCAGCCTATGTAACTTATTGAAATGTAATCTGGGATGCTTATCATTCCAAATGAAGGACTTCACAATGCTCTTAAATTGCTTTAAGTAAAAGAGGGGACATATCAGATTGTAGCAGGAATACAATTCATTTTAATTATATTAGCCTTCCAAATCATAGATAAATGTAATGAAGCCCACCTGCCCATATCACTCAAACTTTTTTTATCAAGTGGTCAAAATGAACTCTCCTCGAATTGGAAAGTGCCTGGGTGAAAAGCTGTTATTGGGCAGTACGCTGTCAGAGACAACGCTTTGTATTTAGACCAATTGACTTGGTGTCCTGAGAATGTAGAAAATGAATGAATAATTCTGTGGAGGCAAGGCATAGATCTATTGGGATTGGAGACGAATATTAAAATATAATCTCCATAAAGCAAAAGCTTATGTGCCATACCTCCCGCTATCATCACCCCTGGAAAATCATCTTCTTATCACAGCTGCTAATGGTTCCAGGGCAAGACAGAACAATAATGGGGAAAGAGTGCAACCCTGCTGGGTGCTCCTGTCCAGAGTAAACTCATCTGAAATTAATACATTTGTTTGTGGTGCTGGTACAGTGTGTCTATAAAGTAACTTAATCGATCCAATAAAAATCTTCCTAACACATATATTTTCAAAATCTTAAAAAGATTATCCCATTCTAATATATCAAATGCCTTTTCAGTGTCAAGTGAGATGGCAGCGACCATAGTCTGCTCATTTGCAACTGACCACATGATATTAATTAGACACCTGCTGTTATCAGAAGAGCTGCTGCCCTGAATAAAACCCACCTGATCAATATGTATAAGAGATGTCATAACTTAATCGGTTTGCCAATATTTTTGATAAAACTTTAATGTCTAGCTGGATCGGGAAATTAGATGGTAACTCTTACACTTGCTCTGATCTTTGTCCTTTTAAGAATCAGACTGATCCAGGGTTGTGTCATGATTGCCAAACACTTTCCATTCTTTAATGATTCCATATAAACTTCTAACAAAAGTGGAGCCACTTCTGTAGCATAAGATATAAAAACTCAGCAGCAAAGCCATCTGGCCCCGCAGCCTTGCCCGTGAGACAAGACCTTGATTTACCTTGCAAAGCTCCTCCAAGCTTATCTCAGAATCAAAATAATTTTTTGCTCAGTCGCCAGTTTAGGGAGTTCTAAAGGTGAAAGTTTCTAATATATTCATCAGTGGACAAAGTTGTGGAACTATAAAGATGGTTATATACAATAAAGAGATAAATATTTCACCAAGTCAAGTAAATTTTATTTGTACAGTGCCTTTCACAACACACATCGCTTCAAAGCAGCTTTACAGAATATCAGCATTAACAGACGATAAAACTGTAATGTCTATAATGTTGATGAATCATCATTGTGTAATTAGATCAAATATGATTGTTAATCGTGTTTAAAAATAAGTAATTCAATAATAATTGTATTAATAACCCCAGTGAGCAGCTGAAAGTTTACTGTGGTAAGGAACACAAAACTCCATAAGATGTTGATTAATGGAGAAAAATAACCTTGGGAGAAACCAGACTCACTGTGGGGGCCAGTTCCTCTGGCTAACATCATGAATATAATGTTAAATATTACTTATGTATAGTTAAAGTCATGGTTTAAAATGATTAAACTAAGTAAGGGTTAAGGGTCAGTGTTTAAACACTGATTGTGTTTGAACTGTAAGATTAATGACCAATGTCTTTGAAGTCCATCCTGGATTCATTGAAAAGACGCATCTCCACTTTTAATTTCTCAGGTCCGGTGATGGAGAAATGCAGGAGATAGTCAACGTTAAAAAAAACGAGGAGAAGGGAAGCTGGTCACCTTTTCTGTTTCAAAATAAATTCACTGTTGTCTTAAATTGAAAAATGAATGAACTGGTTATTCTAATTATACTTTACTGGAACATAGCTAAGTTAATCTTTCTCTACTGTGGCCAAATGGTGAGGTTAGAAAAACGTGGTCTTTTTGTTCTTTGTCCAAAAAGGAGGGAAAACTCCTTCAGAATGTGCACATATACAGGTGTCTCTTTAAATGCCAGCTGGAGCTCAACACAGAGAGAGTTAGCTGCATCTGTCCACAGGTTTTATTGAAAAGATGACGTCATTGCCCGCTTCAACCAATGGCGTTTGAGACTGGGTCCATGAGCAGGACTTCACATCCAGCTGTGAAACTGTGAAGGACTCTGGAAACTGAGTTCAATATGTCTCCTTTGATTATAGAACAAAGGGCCATGCAGTTTTACCGCCATGTTGATTGGGTCAAGGCCCTACAGTGTAGTTTGATAAAATACGATTGTGAATTGTGTTTAAAAATAAGTCATTAAATAATAATGGCATTTATAACCCCAGTGAGTAAGCCGAAGGCGACTGTGGCAAGGAACACAAAACTCCATAAGATGTTGGTTAATGGGAGAAAATAACCTTGGGAGAAACCAGAATCACTGTGGGGCCAGTTCCCCACTGGCTAACATCATGAATATAATGCCAATATTACTGATGTATAGTGCAAGTCATGGTTTAATTTATTAAACTAATTAAGTGTTAAGGGACCATGTTTAAACAAATATTTTGTATGAACTGTAAGATTAATGACTAATGTCTTTGAAGTCCATCCTGTATTAACTGCAGAAGTTCACATAGATGCTATTGTCCCGGTTAATTGGCTGATGAAGGCTTTTGTTGACAATTGCTAGTCTATGTATTCCATTTCAAGAGTGTAGTCCATCAATTGGCTGAGGTGATGCAGGCAGAGATCAGTGAGGTGCATCTCAGTTCAACCTGGCCGGTAATTTCGGTGAGGTCTACCCTAATTCCAAGATTCAGACAATGGCATATGAAGTATCCCATGTCTTATGGTTGGAGTTGGCACGGGTTCATTCTTTGAAGTCCATAGTATAGACTGAAGTGATGTTTGTCTGGCACCGGCTGCTATTAGACATCATCACACAGTGACATGTAGCAGTGGAGTTTTATTTTATTTTCAAAGGACAGATTGGTATCAAATATAACACCTAAGTTATTCGCTGTTGAAGATGATGTACATCCATCGAGAGTCAAATTATATTTTAGCAGCTTATTTTTAGATGTTTTTGGTCCAATAATTAGTACCTTTGTTTTGTCGGAATTGAGTAGAAGGAAATATCTGGCCATCCAATCTTTTATTTCATTGATACACTCTGCTAATTAGGAGAATTGTGAAATCTCATCAGGTTTTGAAGAAATATAAAGTTGGGTATCATCTCTCCCAGTGGAAGTATATACAAGGAGAAAAGCAGAGGCCCAAAAACTGATCCCTGTGGCACTCCATACTTTTTGTTTGGTTTAACAATTCCTCATTTACATAGATAAAGTGGTAGTGGTCTGCTAAATAGGACCTAAACCATGCTAATGCAACTCCACAAACGCCAAAATAATTCTCTAGCCTATTCAAGAGAATGCAATGACCTATCGTAGTCGAATGCAGCGTTAAGATCTAAAAGCACTAGAAGTAAAATGCAGCCGCGATCAGATGATAAGAGCAAGTCATTTGTTACTCTGATAAGTGCAGTCTATGTACTGTGATGAGGCCTAAATCCTGACTGAAATTGTTCATATATACTATTTCTCTGTAGAAATTAACATATTTGGGAGGATACTACCTTTTCTAGTATTGGGAGATACTAGAAATCGGTCTATAATTAGCCAGTTCTCCAGGATCAAGTTGTGGTTTCTTAATAAGCGGTTTGATAACTGCCATTTTAAAGTTTTTTGGGACATGTCCTAAGGATAGCGAGGAGTTAATAATATTAAGAAGAGGTTCTGAAATTACAAGAAATACCTCTTTTAAGAGCTTAGTTGGTATTGGATCTAACAAACATGTTGTGGCTTTTGATGTTTCGATACGCTTTTGTTAGCTGTTCATGACCTATGACAGCGAAGGATTGTCCATGTGAGGAAAATTATGAGACTCTGTTCTGAGGTGCTATGAAAGATGATTGCACAATTCATAATTTTATTTCTGATTATTTCAATTTTATCAGTAAAAATCATTAAAAAAAATTGTCATTACTCTTGTGTGGGTAGAAGAGACACTGGCATAACCATTAAAAGGACCAACTCTCCCCACAAAGCCGTGTAGGACCACCTCAACGCTTGTGGGGAAAGCTTATCAAGCAGTAGATCAGGCTGGTGCCGCCCTACACACCATGGCAGTGTTACAGGCGTACCAGGCTCATCTATTGAAGGACCTGAGTGTGGGAAGTACTATCAACGAGGAAGCATTCCCAGAGCTTCGTCAAGCCACAGATTTACAGTGCATCCGGAAAGTATTCACAGGCTTCACTTTTTCCACATTTTGTTATTTTATAGCCTTATTGCTAAGTGGATTAAATTAATTATTTTCCTTAAAATTCTACAAACAATACCCCATAATGACAATGTGAAAGAAGTTTGTTTGAAATCTTTGCAAATTTATTAAAAATAAAAAATGAAAAATATCACATGTACATAAGTATTCACAGCCTTTGCCATGAGAGTCAAGTCAAGTCAAGTCAAGTGGTTTTTATTGTCGCTTCAACCATATACAGTTAGTACAGTACACAGCAAAACGAGACAACGCTCCTCCAGGACCATGGTGCTACATAAAAACAACAAAGGACCAACATAGGACCACATGAGACTACACAACTAAATAAAATACCTATATAAACTACCTATATATACCTATATAAAGTGCATGTGCAAACATGTGCAAAAAGTACAGGACAGTACAACAAATTACTGACAATGAACAGGACAATAGACAGTGCAGCTCGACCAGTACTCAGTAGTGCAAAAGATGACAGTTTCTAAAATGTAAACATAACATACTATGAGATAATGTTCTATGCACATAGCAGTTATTGAGGTAGCAGACAGTTATAAAGTGACAGTAATTAAAGTGCAACTCAGGACACGTGTGTGTCAAACCAGTCTCTGAGTATTGAGGAGTCTGATGGCTTGGGGGAAGAAGTTGTTACACAGTCTGGCCGTGAGGGCCCGAATGCTTCGGTACCTCTTGCCAGACGGGAGGAGGGTAAAGAGTTTGTGTGAGGGGTGTGTGGGGTCGTCCACAATGCTGGTTGCTTTATGGATACAGTGTTTTTTGTAAATGTCTTTGATGGAGGGAAGAGAGACCTCAATGATCTTCTCAGCTGTCCTCACTATCCTCTGCAGGGCTTTATGGACCGAAACGGTGCAAGTCCCAAACCAGGCAGTGATGCAGCTGCTCAGGATGCTCTCAATAGTCCCTCTATAGAATGTAGTGAGGATGGGGGTGGGAGATGTGCTTTCCTCAGCCTTCGAAGAAAGTAGAGACTCTGCTGGGCTTTCTTGGTGATAGAGCTGGTGTTGAGGGACCACGTGACTCTACCCTCCCTGGCAACCAGGCCAATTTGATTGCTTAGGAGACCTGGCTCAAAAGGGTGGTAGTCAGCATAAATACTGGCTGAGCTACCCAGGCCCTACACTTTTGGTTGATTTAAAAAAATGTAAACCTATATAGTGATTGTTACAATGTTTACATTAAAGGAGGAAGGTGGTGATGGCGATTACAACTCAATCGGTATGTTTATTTTAAACTCAGAAATCACGCTTTTCAGCGGTAACACTCAAAACACGCTTTTCAGCAGACACAGTTCTGTACAGTCTCTTTGGCTTGTGTCTCGTAGCTCTCGCTCAGCCTCACTGGCATCCAACTTGCTCTTAAAGCCCATCTCCACTCTCACTGCAATGACAAACAGCTGTTAGAGACAATCATTGCCATGTGATGATCCTTGCATTTACATTTATGCATTTGGTAGACGCTCTTGTTACAGGGACAATCCCTCCGGATCAACCCGGAGTTAAGTGCCTTGATCAAGGACACAATGGTGGTTGCTGTGGGGATTGAACTGACAACCTTCTGCTTAACAGTTTAGTGCTTTAGCCCACTACGCCACCACCACTCTCCCCATTCTCATCTTGAGCTCCTCCATCACTGGTTCAACCACTGCCAAATCCAATGTCAGCAAACTGACACAACATCAAATTGACCTAACTGAAAGGGAACGTTATGGTTATGACTGTAACCCTGGTTCCCTGAAAGGAGGGAACGAGATGTTCTGTCAGATTGCTGACACTTTGGTGGATAGATAACATCAGGCCATTCTACTGATTTATCAATTTAAAGAGCTGAGAGATTGCTCTATCCCCTTCAGTCTGATATTCTGATAATTTCAGCACTGTGCTCCACTGTATATCATGAATGTCATTGCATGTAATCTCTCCTGTGGATATTCCTCACAGCATCAAAAAACTGATGCAGCATCTCATTCAATCTTTTCAGGGAACCAAGGTAACAGTTGTCATGTAAATTTGTTTTGGCTCATATCAGTGTGGATTGCTTGTGAACCAGTCACAAAATGATTCAAACTTTGCAAGGAACTGTTAATGAAGGATAGGGCAGTTGAAAAACTTGACTGCAAACCGTAAGTAACCAGTTTCGTTCACAAAGTTTCATATATCATGGCTGATTGATATTTAAAGTCTATGGTTCTGCTGTGATAGAGTGTTTTGAATGTGTGTTATATGTAAACCCTGAAATTAGTTTTTTACAATTTTGTTGAGCTGTTCATTGTCTTCCAATTGAGTTTAAAAAATACAGTATATGGCTGTTTATGAGGTGCTGCACAATGTTAGCTAATCATAACAGTGGGCTAGAGAGCTGAAAATCTAATGTTTCAGACAGAGGACCAGAGACAGGTTGAAAAATGTTCATATATTACAAAATTGTGACTGTTTGTGTGAAACTAAAAGGGACCTCAGGGAAGATAAAATTAAAATAATAAAAAGTAGTAAAGAGTATGTCATGACCCCTTAAACAAGATTTTGTTGTGTATTGATACTGCCTCTAAAAAGTCTGTGTAAATGTAGATGTGGTATATGTTCACCACCAACCCCCCACACACCACTACACTTTGCATATAACTGTACATTTAAACTGATTTGATCTGTGTCCATTCTCTTCAGTTACGGTGTGTTGTTGTGGTCCATCATCACTGGAAAGGAGCCATATGTTGGTAAGCACACTTGAGCTACACACACACCGGTCTACACTACTGTTTTTATTCTAATCTCTCTCTCTCTCTGTGTGTTATAGATGCTCTCTCGAGTATAGTGATCTTTCGTATCCCTCAGGGTGACAGGCCTGATCTGAAATTAATCAATTGCAGCGAGGCAGAAGGGCTGGATGATATAGTTCAACTCATGAAGGCATGCTGGACTCATAACCCCAAACAGAGACCATCATTCAGAGGTCATTCTAGAGTCTGTTAAATGAATAGTTATGTCACCTAGGGGTAGTATGCAACAAAAGTAAAGGGAATGACTCCCGCTCAGCCATCAGACCAAATATTAGCAAAAAGCTAATAAATTCAACACAAAGCATAAATTCAACAATAATTTATTATTGTGAACAGATTTTGAACAGAAAGTAGCAGGGAAAAGGACTTCAGGGTAACCCCCTGGCTTAAAATAACAAACAAAATAATCTAATAAATAAAGAGAAATAAATAACCTGGAAAAATTAAAAATACAGAACATCTTACTCACAAAAACATAAGTAAACTAAATCCAACTTAACAGTCAGGTCACCCCTACAAACCTCACTGCTTTAAAGACAGAACACTTGTCGTGGTTTCAAGCATTAAATTACAAGCTGCTTATAAATTACTGCTCTCAGAACTAACATAGCAGAGAAGAACATTCTGGGTTTGGTCTGGTGGATGGTGGAGAGTTGGGAACAGCACGACCAGCCCAGAGTCGTGACAGCTGGCATCTGAGAGACAATGCAGGGATTTTATAAAGAGCGCCTTCAGGAACCACCAATCGCTGTCTCAAACTGGAGCTAATTTGAAACCTGAAAAAATAATATAGGACAGAACAATGGAATCGACGTGTGGATTTCCTTCGTTCTGGCACAAAATTAGAAATTTGTATTATAAGAATGATATTCTGATGCTCGGTGATTATATAAGAGTTGTAAGCAAACCAAATGACATTTAGATCTTCAACTAAGATCTCATACCTTCTGGAAAACTTGGCTAAACAAGTTTATCTGGGATGCATAAAAGATTTCATTTAAAGACTCATGAGGAGACGCATGCATAGAAAATATGTGGAACAAAATCATGACCATTATTATGAGTTAAACGTAATACCGGGTTGATGTGTTTGTGACAAGTGCAGTTTCACACAGAGACGGAGACCTAGAGAGGCTCATGTGATGTAAAATACAGTTTCATATTAATGATATTAAATAGAAATATTTATATCCTTTCATCATGCACCAGTGTATGATGCATTGCTGAATGAGTCTGTCAAACTGAATTTAAGTGTGTTGATCATCATTAGTGCTGTCTTTGAAAACCCCTGTTCTAAGATATTAATGCTGTTCAAATATTTGGAATGGTTGCACTTCTAAACTGTCTCATAATGTGTGCTTTCTATGTACAGGATGTTCATCTCTTTGTCCTGTGTTTGCTGTCCTTAGATTGTGTTCATGTGACGGAAAAGGTCTTCAATATTCACAAACATGGAGTAAATGATGCTGTTCATGATGTTCTCAGACGACTGGTATTAGATTATTGATTTCTAATTGCTAAATCTTTATATAAACATTGAGATCAAATGCCAATATGTAAGAAATAATTGATGTACTGTACACAGATATATATATATATATATATATATATATATATATAAATTATACATAAATATATATATATATATATATATATATATATATATATATATATATATATATATATTTATGTATAATTTATTTGGATCCTTTTTTTATACTTTTTTAAATATTAGATACTATTAAAATAAACTTAATAAGTAATAGTACATATCGATTTACAAAATTATTAAAAGTGTACTTTTTTATCCTTTAGGATACAGTTGAAAATTCAAACACACAACGCAAAGGTAAATAGAGCACCTATTTTTTTTTTTTTTTTGATGATGATGATTTATGAATTTGTGACATGATACTGTGTCATCTTGGGCTGTATGATTAAGAAATGTTTTCAGGTCAGGCTGGTACTGCTCTGCACGCTATGAAAGTGTTACAGGCATACCAGGCTGATCTGCTGAAGGACCTGAGTGCGGGTACCACGCTCAACGATGAAGCTTTCTCTGAGCTGCGTCGAGCCACGGATCTATCTCTCCGTGCCATTGGCCGGTCTATGTTTGCTTTAGTTAGCACAGGGAGACACCTATGGCTTAACCTTTTGGGCATCAGAGATAAGGACAAACTTTTCCTCCTTGATGCCCCCGGTTTTGCCTTCTGGCCTGTTTGGAGATGCTATGAATACAGTTATCTCCAGGGTCCAGGAGGCAAAAAGCCATGAGGAACCATTTGGGCAGTTTTTATCCTCGCCGCACTCATGGGGCGGGCCGTCGGACACCCAGACCCGCCCCGGTCCTGCTAGAAGGGAGGCTCAGAAACAAAGCGTGGCGAGTCGTGTTCCCCCTCGTAAAGACTGGGGACAGGCTCGTCAGCCCTCAGCAGCCCCCAAAGCAAGACCTCAAAGGAGTAATTTCTAAGAGGAAGAAACCCTGACGATCTTGCGCCCAGCCTTGTGGGGTTAGCCCCCTCGGGATGGGGCTCATGTATCATCCACTTCGGCCTCAACCTCCCGGTACCTCCACAAAACCTCTCAATTCCCGTCGCCTCTGGTGTTTCTGGAGTTAGAGGCTTCCAACGAAAAGTTGGGTGTACCATTGCTTCCTGCCTTAGTCCAGGATGCGGAACACCCGACCTCTCACACTCTTGTGAGCACACTACATAACCGTAGGGGTCCGGACAGCCACAGTGCGGTGGCTGGGTATTCTCGCTCCCAAAGCGATTTTCAGCACAGCATCATAAGTGTAGCTTTTTGAAAGGGAACGTCTCTGGTTACGTAAGTGTAACCCTTGTTCCCTGAAAAAGCGGAACGAGATGCTGCGCTTCATTGCTGCACTGGGATGCCCCAGGACTGCTATTCAGACAAAATACCTGACGACGTGCCTGTGACGCATCTATTTATAGCCCTGCTGCAGGTGCATCCAGTGATTACACCGGCAGCGGCTATAAATTCCGGTCAATGTTCATTGACGTGTTGCACACATATTCACAGCTGGTCACACCTAAAGCTGTTCCCAAAGCACTTTTCAGCGCAGCATCTCGTTACGCTTTTTTCAGGGAACAAGGGTTACATTTAAGTAACCCGAGACGTTTTCATGGTATTTGACATTTTCTTTGTTTTCAGAAGAACATCCTCAGATTTTGCCCTGTGTCACCGGTCCTCCACCTGTACAGGTATATAATGTTTTTTAATATGTATAACCTCAAATCACAGGACTTCAGATGAAAGTAATACTGCATAGTTAATTATTAATTTATATACTGCAATTTAAGTAATTATGTTAAAATAAAAATTTTATTAAATATTTTATATTTTATAATCATTATTTAATTAAATACATATCCAGTTCAGATATTAATTATGTACTCTTTTTGCATATTAGATACTATTAAAATAATATTAATAAATAATAGTACATAATTGAAGAAGTGTACTTTTTTTTTAATCCTTTAGGATACAGTTGATAATCCAAACACACAAGGCATAAACAAAGGTAAATAGAGCACATTTTCTTTGTTGATGATGATACGGTGTTATCTCAGGCCATATGATTTCAACTTTTAGCATTAATTTCCTCAATGTTTTGGACATTTTATCAACCCTGTTACACAATTGCATTAATCAATGACATGTTTGCAAGTTCTTTTTGAGTCCCCCGATTTGAGTTAATTTCATCATTTTGTTTTAATAGCATCATTTTATATATAATACACCAGGGCCCCACTCATTCAAACATAAAGTATGTGACCATAGCAATGCGAGAAACTTATTTAGCCTTGAATTGTTGTCTTTCTGACAGAAAGATGATGCAACTTCCTGTAAGTGATGTCACAAGGGTTTTATAGTGAGGTAACAGGGTTGACATGAACTTAAAGGACACAGACTGCTTTTTGTCCAACAACTAATGTTTTAATTTCATAATACACTTTTAATAATAAGATGACACTTAAGACACTTTAAATATGCAAGTGGTATAAAAACAAACACTGATTGTGAAAAATCAGAGTGAGGGATATACACTATTCTCTCTCTGCAAAAGTAATTTTAATTACGTAAAATAAAACTTATTTGTTTTTATATATATATATATATATATATATATATATATATATATATATATATATATATATATATATATATATATATAAACAAATAAGTGTTATTTACATAATCTTATATATCTATATATAAAACAGTTGTCATTGTATTTGAAAATGGAGAGTTTATTTGTTGTTTTATTAATGAATATTTTTTGAGGACACAAAAGCCACCAATTTTATAGAAAGTTTTAAACGCATAAAGACACAAGCCAAAATAAAAAAAACACATATTGCTTTATATATATCATCATATCCAAACCACATATTTGCTACTCACCTAGAGTGCAACTTCATGGAGCAGAAGTAAATAAGCTGAATTGAGATAAATATTCATAAGAATGATGCTGTGTGGCTAATCAAGGTTCAGTGTTTGTAGCTGCCTGGTTCAAGAAAGATTGGACTCTTTGACTGATGATTCCCACACTTTATTCACTTGTCCGTCATCAAAACACCATTGGACACCATATTCTTTGAGAATCAACGCAAAAGCTTGTTCTCCATTCAAACCAGGAGCTAAATCCTTTTAAACTCCTTGCAAACCGTAAGCCTTTGACACCGTGACCATATGTGTATGGGCCTCAATCATATTGAAATGTTTGAACCGTATGCACGTTATATCCGCTCACGTGAGTGAACTTCAAAATAAAAGACCTCCGTTACCACAACACAAATGAAACTCCAAAATTAAATACCATACAAAAAATTAACAAAACTAAATCATTCAAGAACTATATTATTTGCATATTTTTAAAGCAAACGACATAGTTCTTAACAGTGTTAGAGATCCAGTTCCAGTTTTATCCATATCCACGAGTCTTAAAGCTGAAGTGTTTAATTTCTAGAACACTGATCATGGTTTTTCTTTAACTCTAGAGATTCCTTATCAAACCTACTGGCTATATGACATAATCACCATGATGATTTCCCACATGTAATCACATAATCATGGTGATTATAACATAAGCAGTAGGTTGGACTCGCTTCAATTGTAAATATATACATTTCTATAGCTCTGCTTGATTTTAAATTGGAATCTGGATCACCCCTAAAAGGAGCCTTGACATTGACAAAAAAACGCTTGTTCAAGGACGGGCATTTATATAGCAGATGGACAGAGCACAGTGAATGATAAAGTTTACCCTCTCTAACTTCATTCTGATTCGAATGTATAAAGCAGGCTGTCTGCTGAAATAATGAAAAATAACAACAGATCTAACAACAAAGCTGAAATAAAAGCTTGCATTTTATCTGTCAATCAGACATGCTTGGAAGGTGCATTCAGTTACTATAGCAACAATAGTTTGCGGGCATGTTTTCTCATCATCATTGGCCTGTAGAAAGAAAAATAAATGCAAATGAAATTAAGATACATGCCCTCACATCAGACAGAATCAAATTATTAAGAATAATGAATAAATAAAATCAACTTGTTTTTCTGTTTTAAATATCCTAATGGTAGAGTTGTAAGAAAGAACACTACTCACAAATGCACTGTTTGAACCGAGAAGTTGTTTAGTTAAGCCCTATAATGATAGTGAATTATAGCAACATGGAGTGATATTTGCAACAAATAAATCCTTCCTTTTGTACTGAGATTTCAATCAGCAGTGAAGACAACAAGAGAAAGAGTACAAAGAGGGACGTGTTTTACTATTTAGTGAAGAAAAGTTAGTTTAGGAGTAGTTGAGAAAGTGCGTGAAAATATTTACAAATAGGTAGTGTATCCATGGAAGTATTGTTTGATTAATATATTTTATATTAATAAAATAATATATTGGTAACTTGTAAGGATGTGTGTACATTAACATTACACAATTAATTAACAAGAAAAATGAACGTCATGATTACTGTTGTAACATCCGTACCCCGAGGGAAGGAACGAGACATTGTGTTGAATGAAGTGACACAAGAGGTCTTCCTGGGATGCCAAACGTACCTCTGAACCTGAGAAAAGGCCAATCTCAAGTTGGCAGACAGAATTTGCATGCCCCGCCCCGGACATACGGGTATAAAGGGAAGCGGGGCAACGAGTGCCAGTCAGGATTTTGCACTGAGGAGCCGAAAATAAGGTACGGCCTTTTACAGTGGTATGTCTAGTGCTGTGGCAGGAGGGACACAACGTCTCGTTCCTTCCCTCAAGGAACGGAGGTTACAACAGTAACCATGACGTTCCCCTTCTGTCACTCACTCAATGTTGTGTCGAATGAAGTGACACAAGGGGTCCCATATAAAAACGCCACGCACTGACTGTGTTACGTGAACTGCTGAGACAGGTGCAAGCAGACTACTGCGTGCTAGAGACAACTGTGTCGGCTGCATGTAGCCCTTCCCAAGCCCCCAAAGAGGTGTCACATACAGACCTTAGGTTCCCCGCACCCCTGAGGGGGGGAACAGGCACTACGTGACTAGCATGGGAGCAAGCCCGGCAGCCACGCCTTTTCTCTCACTATGTCTCTCACATAGGATGTGAAGCATCTGGGGCTTTCTTAACGCTATGAATTTCGCCGACAGGGGGACCGTACCGCGGGAAATACATCACGGGGAGTTTTACTGAAAAGGGAACTAAGCTCGTGGAGCCGACCCCAGTACAGAGCACTTGTGACTCGTAATGGGTCTTGCTGAGAATTGCTCCGCTGAATTCGAAAATGGAACACCCGGTCGGTTGTGCGGCATTACCGAGTTCTACCAGCTCGGACCTGACAAAACACGGGATGAGACCAGCTCAACCCTGAGATTGTAAAATCTGGCAAAGGTATTGGGTGTTTTCCAGCCCGCTGCTCTGCAGATGTCTGCTAAGGAGGTGCCATGGGCCAGTACCCAGGAGGATGCCACACTTCTCGTAGAGTGTGCTCGAACCCGCAAGGTGGCGGGCATGGCCTGGGTGTGATAAGCTAAGGAAATAGCATCAACGACCCAGTGAGCTAACCTCTGTTTGGAGATGGCATTCCTTTCTGCCATCCGCCGAAGCAGACAAAGAGCTGCTCAGAACATCTAGAATGTGTGGTTCAAATAGATACACAAAGCACGTACCGGACACAGCAACGAGAAGGCTGGGTCTGCCTTCTCCCAGGGCAACTTACTTACAGGCTCACAACCTGGTCCCTGAAGGGGGTCATAGGAACCTTGGGCACGTAGCCCGGTCGCTGCCTCAGGATAACGTGAGTATGTGCCGGACCGAACTCCAGGCAGGAGTCGCTGACAGAGAATGCATGTAGTTCCCCAACCCTTTTGATGGAGGCTAATGCGATCAGGAGGGCCGTCTTCAGGGAGAGGGCCTTGAGCTCAACTGAATCAAGCGGCTCTAAGGGGTGTCTCTGATGGACCGAGAAGACCAAAGAGATACCAGGAGGGGAACAGGCTTGGCCGGGGAGGGTTCAGTCTCCAGGCGCCTTTCAGGAACCTGATAATCAAGTCATGCTTACCTAGGGACTTGCCATCTACTGCGTTGTGGTAGGCAAGTCCCTAGGCAGCTACATACACCTTCAAGGTGGAGGGGGACAGCCTCTCCTGCCGGAATGAAAGCGCTGACCGAACTGCGCACCTCTGCAGGTCTTCGGCTTGAGAAGAACACCAATTCGCGAACAAGCGGCATTTTATGGCGTAAAGGAAATTAATTCTTGCGCAGCCCCCGGGGCCAGCTGTGTGCCAGCGCATCTGTCCCGAGAGGAGCTCCTGTCAGGGAGTACCAGAGCGGCCAGGGATGTGAATGGCACGCAGCGAACTGAGTCATGGCTGACTCCAAAGGAGGAGATGGAGGGCGAGTTGTGACATGATGAGAGCGCACGCCGCCATGGTGATTTATTTACCTCCGTAGGGCAAGAGATACAGCCAACGATTCTAGGCAGTTGATGTGCCAATGCTGCCGGGGTCCTGTCCAGAGGCCAGCGGTAGCATGCCTGTTGCACACGGCGCCCCAACCCTGTCAAGAGGTGTCTGTGGTCACCACGACACGTCTGGACACCTGCTGCAAGGGAGCTCCAGTCTGCAGAAAGCAGAGGTCTTTCCAAGGGTTGAAAATCTGATGGCAAGAAGGGATGATTGTCACATGGTATGTGCCGTGGTGCCATGTCCATCTCGGGACTCGAGTCTGTAGCCAGTGCTGAAGCGGTCTCCTATGCATCAACCCGTGCAGTGCGGCTGCCATATGCCCCAGGAGCCTCTGGAATTGTTTTAGAGGAACCGCTGTGCCGGGCTCGAAGAGAGCGAGGCACCTGAGCACTGACTGAGCATGCTCGTTGGTGAGACGCACTGTCATGTCGAGAAAAGAGATGCTCTGAACCGGGATGAGCTAGCTCTTTTCCCAGTTGACCTGAAGCCCTAGACGGCTGAGGTGCCTGAGCACCTGGTCCCTGTGAGCGCACTGTGAGCCAGGATGAGTCAGTCGCCGAGGTAGTTTAGTATGCGGATACCCACTTCCCTTAGCGGGGCTCTATCTTCGTGTAGATGCGAGGTGACAGGGACAGGCGGAACGAGGTGGGCGAAATGAATCATGTAGCCGAGTTGGATGGTCCTTGCCAGCCAGCGAGACGGATTGGGATGTAAAAGCCACGCATCCAAACTCTGTGCAAGGGGCACTAACGGGATGATCACTTTTGACACAGCGGGTGGGGCTTCGCAGAGGGGGGGCAGGCAGGTAATAGCGCGTCGGGATGCAGAAGAGCGTCCCGAGGCTTGGGTGCTGAGAAAAGACTCAAAGCACTTACCTTTCTCCGCGCAACCAACAGGGGGTGGGTTAGAGACTGAGGAAGAGGTCCTAGAGAGCGTCTTTGGAACTTCGTCAGCGCTGGCCTGCCGGGCTTGGCAGTCGTGGGGCCGGACGCAGGGAACTACATCCGGGGAGCCAGGACTGGAGAGTTTTGGGGCCAGGGTGCCGTGAGAATGTGGGTGCCACATTTTTTTGAGAATGTGGGTGCCGAAGGCGGTGCGGCAAATGAAACGAGGATTCCCCTCCCAGCCCTCCACCGGGGGACGGAGTGGTCTTGGTACCAGCTCCGGAGCAATCGTCTGACTGCCTGGGTCGCCCATCTCAGGAACCACCTCAATCCCGTGGGAAGAAGGAACGACGCGGGGGCGGCTGAAGTGGCTTTCTCTCGTGAGAAAAGAAAAATGCGACCGCAATGTTGCCATGGCTATTTTCTCGCACTGAAAACATGAACCATTCATAAAACGCTGCCTGCATGTGATCACAGCCCAGGCACACGAGGCAGCTTTCATGACCGTCAGAAGTGGAGAGAAATCAACCGCATTCAGGAACTACACAGAGGCGGATAGACATCTTTAAAAAGACGCGTCCTGAAAAGGACGTTCAACGCCTGCTGTGTAATGCTCTTTTATGAGTGGGAACTCAATCTCTTTTAGAGGAAATAGACTCTTTTTAGGAGAACACTTATTTAACAGGAAGAAAGTGTCGAAGCTCCCAGGGGCGTAGACTGCATAGCATGCAGAGAGAGAGAATGCCAGCTGGAAACGTGCCGTAGATCCAACAGCAGTGCTTCTCACCAGTAGAAGTGAGTGAAACAGTAGTGAACTCAGCTTGCTGTTGCACAACTGTTTGGCTCCGAAGAAAAATTCTGACTGGCACTCACTGCCCCGCTTCCCTTTATACCCGTATGTCTGGGGCGGGGCATGCAAATTCTGTCTGCCAACTTGACATTGGCCTTTTCTCAGGTTCAGAGGTATGTTTGGCATCCCAGGAAGACACCTTGTGTCACTTCATTCGACACAACGTCGAGTGAGCGACAGAAGGGGAACAATATTTTTTTCACCATTTGTATTCATGGTTTATGTCAATATCTACAAACACTAATACAGTTTAATATAAAAAATTTAGCATAATTAAGAACTAACATGAACTAACAATGAACAATATCAGTAGGTATAAATTAACATAAACCAAGAATTCCAAGATGAACAATTGATTGAAAAACTATTCATTGTTATTGAATGCAACACGTTATTTGCATACATGTGCATTGGCAATAGCACATTGGCTGCTATATGTGGATTTAGTAATGCAGAAGTTATAATAGGTCTCAATTAACAATAGAACAACAATGACTAACACTCCTTTGATGTGGAGTTAATTTTCATTGATTTTCAGGTCACTTTTGAGCATGACAATACTTTGCTTATCTTTCATGATCATCAGAAATGTGTTTCTTACATAAAATTTTGATTTTAAGTCATTTCTTTTGTTCTTGTTAATGCCAAAGAATTTACATCTTTCATTAAAGGTTGCTTGTATGTTTAACTGATATGTATATTCTCACACTATGTTACCCATAAATATGTAACACAAGTGTACTATTACTTCACTAATATTCTAAGGATGATTTATATTATAACATTTTAATTGATCAAGTAATGTCTTATCTTCATCATTTCAGGTGATTACCATCAGATGACCTCCACAGTGGGTACAGTGACTTGCTACAATTTTCACAATAGTTTGTGCAGATGTATTTTAGCAATAAATGTTTTGAATATTTAAAATATTATTTTGAAGAATCAAAAACATTGTGTATTATATTCGAATAATATTCACATTTTAAAGTCAGCTGATTTTTAAATTGACATTGTTTCCTTAGTCCACAAGAAGGCGCATTAAATACGTAATACGGCAAAGTGGTATTTTATTGCAAAAAAATTAATAAATTCTGGCTGTTAAAAAAGAGCATTACATTTTCAAATTTTCTAATTAAAAAGAACTTTAAAAAGCATCTTGAGACACCTGATTTTTGTTAAACTGTATTTGTTGCACTGTCTAATCTTTTTTTAGCACAAGAATGATATCTGTCTGAAGTCCTTATCAGTGCTTGGCACACATCCAAAATTCAAATGCACAGTTTTAGCATTAAAATTATTATTTTTTTTTTAATTCAACTGAATATTCAAAATACAATTTTTATTTGACAGCCTTAGTAGAGTATTTGTACTAGATCTTGTATAATGCTGTACATTTTATTTTAGTTTGTGTTGAATTTTTTTGCAGATGGAAGCAGAGAAACTCGAATCTCTAGTGATAAGATTTTCAATTAAATGTAATAAAATACAGTGTATTTTAGATTAAAGGTCTGCCAAATTGGACCTGATGCTGAGAGAGAGAGAGAGAGAGCATTCAGTAAATCAGTCTCTCAGATTTCATGTCATCCAACTTCATTGTCTGTTTTGTTAGCTGTAGGGAACAGAACTGTCAGTGAATTTCTCCTGGATCACTTGAATGAACTGAAATCTGAGGAGATGAAAACTTTTACATGGCATTTGACTCAAGGTGTAAAAGACTTCAAAATCGCTAAAAGTCGACTGGAGAATAAATCCAGATGTGAAGTTGTGGAGTGCATGATTGATCATTATCGTACAGATGGTGCCGCTCAACTCACTTGGATCATCTTGGAAAAAATGAAGATGAACTATCTTGCAAAAGAATTACAGGAGAAGCTTCAAGTGAAAGGTAAATCTTATTGCTCTACTGCTCTTTTCCTTGCAACATCATCTGCCAAAATCAAAGGACAATGCATTCAACATGATTCTCAGTTGGTTCATCCCTGAGTGGGGAATATCAATAGGATATCCTAACAGGAATGGAAGGGTGGTGTCAGTTTGCCCTACGAGTATGCTGCTGATACATCACCCAAACGCCCTGCTGCGCGGGCTCTACAGCCAGAACCAAAATGTGTGTGTTGCTCGCTGTTCTACCCACATCCGAAACCATATCTACCGGCTTCTCTTTCTCACTGACCTACACTAGCGTTCAGATGCGTGTCGCTAACTCATTAAACTTCTCTGTCAGCCTGACAAATTCCTTACAATTATCACATCCCTCACTTCTGACAGATGAAGCTATAATAAACATGTGGCATGGAATGCAATAAGCGATAATATGAGCAGAAGCCATGACTTACCACAATTATTTGTTGTTGCGGGGGTTTGAGATCGATGTGAGTCCCTCACGTAATTAGTGGTGCTTGCCAAAGGCAAGGCATCACTATTGTTATTCACCATACTTATTATTATTATTATTATAATTCGGCGGGTAACTTGTCCCGCAGCTTTTGTCACACACCCCTGAGTGAGGCGTCAAATTATGCGGCCTATTGAGGAGAGGTGTGCTATGACTTTTATAAGCGATCGGGGGTACGGTATTTGCCCCAGGGGCAAAAAAACGGCCGAAAAAATCCCATAGACTTAACATTGCGACAAATTTTGACGAGTCACAGCTCCGAGCGAGAATTTCGCAGAAACGTGTCATTTGCCACATTTGAAGAGGCTGGCAGGCTCTGTAATATGGGGTAAAAGTTGCACCCCTGGGGGGCAGGAGCTGCCCAAATTGCCCCCATTGACTTACAATGGTGTAGGACGGACCATGAAATGAAATTGCATAGGGACTTTGTATTGAACATAGCTCTGGATCACAGTGTCATAGAGACAAGGGGGCGGGCTCATTTTACTCAGATGACCAATCAGTCTCTCAGGATCATTGTGAAGCTATCAAGCCACACCCTAGCAACCATTTAGAGCACCTTAGCAACAAGTCCCATAGTCTTCTAATGAAAGAGTTCAAAGGGATATCTCCGGATAGTAGTGTCATAGAAACACAAGGGTGGTCTCGTTTGACTCTGGGCAGCAAACAGCCAATCATGAATCACCTTAACACTTCCTAGCCCCTCCCTAGCAACCATTGTCGAGCACCTTAGCAACCAAAATCCATAGAGGGATATCTTCCATTCTGAATGTCACAGAGGCATGGGAGTTGGTTTATATCATTCATAATGACAAGCAGCCTTTGGAGATTCATGATTGGCAGCTACCAAGCCAATCCCTAGCAACTAAACAGAGTACCCTAGCAACCGTTTAGCAATAACTATATCGCTGCACCAGAAAATCATAGAGACTTCTGGGTTGATTTATTTCAATCAGGATGGCAAGGACACTTGATAAGTATCACTATGGTAACTGCCTAGCAACCAGATGGGGGTACCCTAGCAACCGGGTAACAAATCACATATCTCTGCACCAGAAAAACGTAGAGATTTCTGGGTTGGTTTATTTCAATCAGGATGGCAAGGACAATTGATAAGTATCACTATGATAACTGCCTAGCAACCACATGGGGTTACCCTAGCAACCGAGTAACAAATCACATATCTCTGGATCAGAACATCGTAGAGATTTCTGGGTTGACTGATTTTACTCAGGATAGCAAGGAGACTTGATAAATATCACTACGGTAACTGCCTAGCAACCAGATGGGGGTACCCTAGCAACCGAGTAAAAAACACATATCTCAGCAGTTATAAAACGCTTTTTGACGAGTTTTGCACGGCAAGCACCACTCACATTTTCTTCAGGAAATGTACATTCTAGTTAGTGGTGCTTGCAAAGCATCACTATTGTAATCTCACATACTTATTAGTGGTGCTTGCAAAGCATCACTATTGTAATCTCACATACTTATTAGTGGTGCTTGAAAAGCATCACTATTGTAATCTCACATACTTATTATTATACTTTTTATTTTTATTTTTATTTTTATTTTATATCTCTTAACAAAACTTCGGCACCTAACTCGTCCCAAGCACCGTTTGGCGTAGACCCACGAATGAGGTGTCAAATCGAACGGCCTATTGAGGACACATGTGCTATGACTTTTATAAGTGATCGGGTACGTGTATTTGCCCCAGGGGCAAAAAAGCGCCGAAAAATCCCATAGACTTAACATTGAGACAAACTTTGACGCGTCACAGCTCCAAGCGAGGATTTCAGAGAAACGTGTGATTTGCCACATTTGAAGAGGCTGGCAGGCTCTGTAAGAGCATACCTCAATATGGGGTAAAAGTTGCACCCCTGGGGGCAGGAGCTGCCCAAAAATGCCCCAATTGACTTATAATGGTGTAGGACGGCCCATGAAATGAAAAGGCATAGGGATTTGTATTGAACATAGCTCTGGATCACAGTGTCATAGAGACGAGGGGTGGGCTCATTTTACTCAGACAACCAATCAGTCTCTCTGGATCATTGTGAAGCTATCAAGCCACGCCCTAGCAACCATTAAGAGCACCTTAGCAACAAGTCCCATACACTTCTATTGAAAAAGATCAAAGGGATATCTCCGGATAGAAGTGTCATAGAAACACAAGGGTGGTCTCGTTTGACTCGGGACAGCAAACAGCCAATCATGCATCACTTCAACACTTCCTAGCCCCTCCCTAGCAACCATTGTCGAGCACCTTAACAACCAAAATCCATAGAGGGATATCTTCCATTCTGAATGTCACAGAGGCATGGGAGTTGGTTTATATCATTCATACTGACAAGCAGCCTTTGGAGATTCATGATTGGCAGCTGCCAAGCTACTCCTAGCAACTACACAGAGTACCCTAGCAACCGTTTAGCAGTAACTATATCTCTGCATCACAAAAACGTAGAGACTTCCGGGTTGACTTATTTCAATCAGGATGGCAAGGAGACTTCATTAGTATCACTATGGTAACTGCCTAGCAACCAGATGGGGTTACCCTAGCAACCGAGTTACAAATCACATATCTCTGCATCAGAAAAACATAGAGACTTCCGGGTTGACTTATTCCAATCAGGATGGCAAGGACACTTGATTAGTATCACTATGGTAACTGCCTAGCAACCAGATGGGGTTACCCTAGCAACCGAGTAACAAATCACATATCTCTGCATCAGAAAAACGTAGAGACTTCCGGGTTGACTTATTTCAATCACGATGGCAAGAAGACTTGATTAGTATCACTATGATAACTGCCTAGCAACCAGATGGGGTTACCCTAGCAACCGAGTAACAAATCACATATCTCTGCATCAGAAAAACATAGAGACTTCCGGGTTGACTTATTTCAATCAGGATGGCAAGGAGACTTGATTAGTATCACTATGGTAACTGCCTAGCAACCAGATGGGGTTACCCTAGCAACCGAGTAACAAATCACATATCTCTGCATCAGAAAAACATAGAGACTTCGGGTTGACTTATTTCAATCAGGATGGCAAGGACACTTCATTAGTATCACTATGCTAACTGCCTAGCAACCAGATGGGGTTACCCTAGCAACCGAGTAACAAATCACATATCTCTGCACCAGAAAACACTACAGACTTCCGGGTTGACTTATTTCACTCAGGATGGAAAGGAGCCATGTATTGTATTACCTTGGTAACTGCATAGCAACCACACGGGCTTCCCCTAGCAACCGAGTAACAAATCACATATTTCTGCACCAGAAAATCGTACAGACTTCTGGGTTGGTTTATTTATGACCATAATTTTTGTTCTTTTCCAGTTACAACATGCTGTTTGACGAGTTTTGCCACGGCAAGCACCACTCACATTTTCTTCAGGAAATGTACCTATCTAGTTATTTTTATTTTTATATCTCCGTACAAAACTTCGGCACCTAACTCGTCCCGCACCGTTTGGCTTAGACCCACGAATGAGGTGTCAAATCGCACGGCCTATTGAGGACACGTGTGCTATGACTTTTATAAGCGAACGGGGGTACGGTGTTTGCCCCAGGGGCAAAAAAGCGGCCGAAAAATCCCATAGACTTAACATTGCGACAAACTTTGACGCGTCACAGCTCCAAGCGAGGATTTTGCAGAAACGTGTGATTTGCCACATTTGAAGAGGCTGGCAGGCTCTGTAAGACCATACCTCAATATGGGGTAAAAGTTGCACCCCTGGGGGGCAGGAGCTGCCCAAAGTTGCCCCCATTGACTTACAATGGTGTAGGATGGCCCATGAAATGAAATTGCATAGGGATTTTGTATTGAACATAGCTCTGGATCACAGTGTCATAGAGACGAGGGGGTGGGCTCATTTTACTCAGACGACCAATCAGTCTCTCAGGATCATTGTGAAGCTATCAAGCCACGCCCTAGCAACCATTTAGAGCACCTTAGCAACAAGTCCCATAGACTTCTATTGAAACAGATCAAAGGGATATCTCCGGATAGAAGTGTCATAGAAACACAAGTGTGGTCTCGTTTGACTCGGGACAGCAAACAGCCAATCATGAATCACCTCAACACTTCCTAGCCCCTCCCTAGCAACCATTGTCAAGCACCTTAGCAACCAAAATCCATAGAGGGTTATCTTCCATTCTGAATGTCACAGAGGCATGGGAGTTGGTTTATATCATTCATACTGACAAGCAGCCTTTGGAGATTCATGATTGGCAGCTGCCAAGCCACTCCCTAGCAACTAAACAGAGTACCATAGCAACCGTTTAGCAGTAACTATATCTCTGCACCAGAAAATCAGAGAGATTTCTGGCTTGATTTATTTCAATCAGGATGGCAAGGAGACTTCATAAGTATCACTATGGTAACTGCCTAGCAACCACATGGGGTTACCCTAGCAACAGAGTAACAAATCACATATCTCTGCATCAGAAAAACGTAGAGACTTCCGGGTTGACTTATTTCAATCAGGATGGCAAGGAGACTTGATTAGTATCACTATGGTAACTGCCTAGCAACCAGATGGGGTTACCCTAGCAACCGAGTAACAAATCATATATCTCTGCATCACAAAAACGTAGAGACTTCCGGGTTGACTTATTTCAATCAGGATGGCAAGGAGACTTCATTAGTATCACTATGGTAACTGCCTAGCAACCAGATGGGGTTACCCTAGCAACCGAGTAACAAATCACATATTTCTGCACCAGAAAATCATACAAACTTCTGGGTTGATTTATTTATGACCATAATTTTTGTTCTTTTCAAGTTATAACATGCTATTTGACGAGTTTTGCCACGGCAAGCACCACTCACATTTTCTTCAGGAAATGTACATTCTAGTTGTTTTTGTTGTTAAGGTGGTTCCTGATCACCTGTGGTTTGAGATTGATACAATGATCTGTTTAAAAGCATGCCTTTTTATTGTGCTAAAAATGGAAAGGCGGGTGTGCGTGGTAAAATGCACTTAGTTGAATCGTGGAAAAAACAATGCTTGTCAAAAAGTAAAAAAGGAGAGATTAAAGATTAAACACTAAAAATAAAAAGATAAGCAATCCTAAGCAGGTTAGCAGTCTACAAATATGAGAGCTAGCAGCAACAGGAATAATATACAGGAAATAGTGTCACCAACCAAACGAGAGACTCCATCCAAACTAATGTGGGGGGTTTGCTGCATCAGGTGCATTCACAGAGTTGTTTCTCTTCTGCACATAACTTACATTTTACCGCTATTTTCTATATTTCATAATGTATGCATGTTATGAATTCAAATTTCCATGTATTTCTCAAAACTGACTGTCTTTACCACAAGCGAGTTAAACGAGTGCGGACATCCACATCAATCAAACTGATCGCAAAGGAGAAAGGTGCAATCATTTTGATTAAACTGTGTTTTGCGGTTAGTTATCGTGCAGAATATCTTGATTTCAGTTTCAATGTAATCAGTTGTGCAGTGCTCATGGATATCACACTGATGTCTCAGAGGTCAAAGTGTGCCAGTTTTTTATGTGTTTTACATGGTTTCTCTCCTCATCCTGCAAGCGCATGTAATACAAACAGCAACGGGATGAGTCTTTTCAGTGTAAGAGTGAATCAGCACTGCGTTTACAAATTATTGTGCTATATTAAACTATATATAGCTGAATATAATGTATAATAATGCTAAGGATAATGCCAAATATGATTTCACCAGTAAATGTATACTATGGCTAATATTATTTTACGGGATAAGCATACACTACCATTAAAAATGTATTTTGGAAATGAATATACATATATAATCAGTGAAAATACTATAACCTAAAATATTTATTTAGTTTTGTTTTGTATTTATGTATCTAACATAATTATAACATTTTCATTTGGGCAACATTATAAACATTTCTGGTGTCAACATTGCCCACTTCTGGCAGATTTATTTTGTCCCACTCCATCCCTGATTAATCATTTACACTTTAATGAACAGACCTTTTATTTTTTTTATTTTTATTTTTATTTATTTATTTTTTTTTTTTTTATATACAAGTGTAGGAAATTAACTGTTTAGCATATGTCCTAAAACTAATAATAATAATAGTACAGTTATTCAATCTCGTCGATTGGTTGCTGCTAGCTCACTCAGGATTTGGTTTCCCAGCATCGAGATATCACAACCTTTAAAATGAAAATGAAGAAAGATATGATCTTAATGTTAATGAATAACACACTCATGGAGAAATAAAAACCTTTGTATATAGTATATAGACTTGTTTGTTGATTTATGTTACTAGCTATCACATACACTGAATACAATATTTAAATTATTTGCCTCATTCAGAGATAGGCTGCATATTTTCACTCTTTATTGAACTGAAGCAGTTGCAGGCATCGTTCCGTTTGTGCTGATATCTTATGCACAAAAGAGGTGACAAGATTGCAAAAAGAAAGTGACGTAAAACCGACCAAAGATGCCAGACACGCACGGCCCCATGGTTGCAATTTGTACTAAAGTACCAAATGCAATCATTACTGATACACATTTATTGACAAACAGCTGCAAGTTTATTTGTTTTATATAAAATAAAAGTGAGTGTGTACTGTAGCTGTTTCAGGGTGGGGGATTGGCAGTGGCTGACCTTGATAGGTGTGCTGACAATGATGAAGACTTGAAGATGAAGAACCCAAGTGCAGTTTATTTACTGAAATTCAAAACCCTAACTATTAACATGAACATAAACTTGACTTAAACTAGACTTAGCAAACAAGGTACATTAACATGCAATACTTTAATGTCAAACATGAGGCTTAAACACATGACATGGGAGAACAAGACAAACAAGTTAACCAATAAACAGACAGAACTTTAAACAAGATAAGCCTTGGATAATAATTCACAAATCTGACTGATCCAGACTCAAAAAGAATACTTGGAATATAATGCATGAATCATGGACTTCTTTCATGATAGTTTTAAAGTGATTTCCTGTCTAAAAACTATATTTTATTGTTATTATTATTAATGTGCTGTTTATATGGAGCTGGTATGCGGCAGTAGTAACATCAAGATCATGGATTTAATTCCCAGTAAACACACAAACTTATCAAATGTATAATTTTAATGCACTGTACAGGAAGTTGCTTTGGATAAAAGCATCTGTCAAATGCTTCATGCAAAACATTTGCTACATTTAGCTTCAATGGCAGCATTTTCAGTCTCTCAATATATATTTAAATCTTTAAACATCTCATGAATATAGGGATATACTGTAGATCACATTTGCATAGCTGAAATATGTGGTGCTTTTTGTGTTGTCACTATACACTGAAGGGTACACTTTAATCACCAATCATTTTCTTTAGCTTTTTACACAGAAGGAGGTAAAACACATAGTGATCTACTCTTATATTTCCTGGAAGAGCTGAGAACAGCAGACGTAAAAGGGTTTAAATGGCATCTCAGTCAGAAGGGGAATGACTTTCCACCAGTCCCAAGAGGTAAACTGGAGAAAACATCATTAGAGGAGCTGGTGAGCATCATGATTCAACAGTACGGCTCTTCTGATGCAGTATCAGTTATGATATGTATTCTGAAGAAAATGAATATGAATGAACTTGCAATGAATCTAGAGAAGCAACTTGTGTAAAAAACAAATCAATGCTACAAAGTTACAGAGCTCTGACTGAATGAACATTTGTGAACTGAACTGAAAAAGCAAGTCTGAGCAGTTCTGTCAGGAGGAATGGGTAAAATCTCCAGTAAAGTATTATGAGAATATTTGTTGTTGAAGTTTGTGGAATGTTAAGCATTTAAAAGGAGGTGCCACTGAAAACTATCCAAGTGTATGAAAACTTGTCTTATGTGAATGTGTTTTACCCTCAATTGTTTTTATCAAATTAAACAATATTTAAACAAACACATAATTAATTATACTTGTACTTACTTGAACATGCCTGGAGCTTGATATTTTTGTGATGTTTACTTACAGAGTATGCATGCACATTTTGTCTGCCAACTTGACATTGGCCTTTTCTCAGGTTCAGAGGTACATTTGGTGTCCCATGAAGACCCCTTGTGTCACTTCATTTGACGCAACGTCGAGTGAGCAATAGACGGGGAACTGCGGAAACGCGTTTCAATCAGATTTCTTACTAAAACGTACGCGAGACTGTTTTTATGATTTACACAGGAATTTATTCTGCTCGTGTATCATGAATGAGGCCAATTGTCAGCAATCAGGAAGATATGGCGGAGAATACATTTTTTATTTTAATGTTTTTGGGCAGTTAGTTATTAAGCAAAGATCCACTAGTATTAGCCAAGTTATTCGTTGAAGTACATGTCAGGTTTAATGAATATAAATATAAAGGTGATTTAAAAAAAGTTTACAGGATATTTATTTTTTTGCAATACAATAAGAGTGAAAAGTGACTGTCAAGGTTGAAATAAGCCATGCATTGCAAACAAGAGACATTACAGGTCATGCTAGCTACTGTACATCACTCATGTCAAAACAACATATTAAACAAACAGATATTTAGAAAGCAGTTCTTCACATCATATTTATAATAAATAATCAATAACATGAATATGCATGACTTGTTTTTCCATCAACATGGCAGCCAATATGAGTAATGAAGAATAACTTCTGTCTTACCTAAAGCAGCAAAATCCAACACTTGAACCTGCATCATATGTGCTAGCATGTGCGGTGCCCATCAACAATGCCAGACTCAACTTGAGATGAACGTGTTCAAGGAATAAATCTGATGAATAAATGAAAATGTTTCACTTCAGTCATCTCTGTGCATGCTTGTTTTGTGTCCCACCGTGCGTACAGATGCTACAACTTCAAAGGTGCATGTTCATACAACTTGAATGGAATAATTTTTAATGCTACCAAAATCAGTCTACTTGTTTATTATATAACAAAAATTTTATTTTTGCCTTTCTTGTTTCACGAAAAGTTTGCTATTCAGGCGTCTCATATTAAACGATTTATTCCTTGTATTCTCTTCTGATTTACCTTAACAATTTCAGAACAGGGCGGGTCTTCGCAGGTGAGTATCGTCTCATAAGTGTGCACCTAATGTAAGATTTTTATTTATTTAATTTTTTTTGTGGATAGTAATTTTTATTGGAATACCATAGTATAGTAAAGGGATGTCATTTGTTAATGTTTTACATGCTTGCCAGGACAGCGGCGTGGACGGTGTTCAAATGTTCACAAACAGTACCGTTGATCAGCTGTTTTAACCTTCTTTCTATCACTGAGTGAAGAAGGAAGAAGAACACTGTGAGTGCTTTGGAGACTTTAGGTAAAAAAAAAACATTCAGACCATAAACGCTGATTTCCAGAGTTAGCGTGTGGTTTTATGTGCCATCTCAAGAGAACGTTTGAATTTGATTGGTGATTATTTGTGAAGTTAGTTAGGGCTGAAATTAAGATCTTGTTTTTGCTAACCCTATCAGTGTTGCGTAATGTAATCTTGAAATTGAACATTCCAGCATGGTGTGAAGGGATTGTTCTCAGAAACAACTATCAGGAAATTTCTTCAGAAATGAGTGGGAGTATGAAAGAAGAACAAAAGGTACATATTACCTATCTGTGGCAGGGCGGAGGGCGTGGCCGGGTCGAGATCCTACACACCCGGTCCCGTCCTCTAGCTGCCCTGCCACAGTATCTTACTGAAAAGGCTGTTTACTTTCATTTACTATTCTTTCTGTGCAGGCATTTTCACGGCAAATCGTTAATTGGTCTGGATTTTAAAAAAACTGCCCAACACAAAGATTTTGTTGTTGTTGTTGTTGTTTTGACCCAAAGGTAAGTGCTATTAAATGCAAAAACGAATATATATATATATAAAAATTTTATTTTATTGTATTTTTTTGCTCTACTTCAATTCATGATTTATTTGTTCTGAACGTATGCCCTGATTTGATTTAGCAAACTTTGCTTAGCAATAATTTCAGACAAGTAATTGAAATTAAACTTCTTGAAATTGAACCATATCGTCTGTATTAACAGAAGTGCCTATTGGATATTTACACACTAAAAACTCCTGGGTCAAAAATAACCTATAATGGGTTATTTTTGACCCAACTCCTGGGTTAAAAAGGGACCAACTAATTTCTGGGTTATTTCAACCCAGAAAATTGGGTTATTCTTTTTGACCCAACTTCTGGGTTAAATATCTGACCCAAATGTTGGGTTAAAAAAACCCAACATTGTAGTTAAATATAACCCAATTTCTGGGTCGAAAGAACAACCCAAATATCTGGGTTTAAATAACCCAGAAATTAGTTGGTCCCTTTTAACCCAGGAGTTGGGTCAAAAATAACCTAACTTGGGTTACTATGCAAAGATGCCTTATTTCAGCAAATAAAACTTTGTTTTACATTATATTACACACTTCAAGCACTTTTACATTTTATTGCATTAAATTAAATTGTTTATATTTAAAAAAACACACACACACTTGGACATACTTTATTTTCCTATTTATTTTAGGTCAGACTGTAATAATGATAAGAAAAAATAGAAAAATAAACAACTCTGAAACATTCAACAAAATAACCGGATTAAACTAAGTTCAATCCAGTTTAAAGCCTTTAGAAGGCTTTAAGTCTTTAAACATCGGTTGTGTCATTTAATGCAGTTTACAACAATTAAACAGTTCATGCAAAAGCCTTAAGAAGGCTTTAAGTCTTTAAACATTAGTTGTCATTTAATGCAGAAAAATAGAAAAATAAACAACTCTGAAACATTCAACAAAATAACCGGATTAAACTTTAAGTTCAATCCAGTTTAAAGCCTTTAGAAGGCTTTAAGTCTTTAAACATTAGTTGTAAACTGCATTAAATGACAACAATTAAACAGTCCATGCAAAAGCCTTAAGAAGGCTTTAAGTCTTTAAACATTAGTTGTCATTTAATGCAGAAAAATAGAAAAATAAACAACTCTGAAACATTCAACAAAATAACCGGATTAAACTTTAAGTTCAATCCAGTTTAAAGCCTTTAGAAGGCTTTAAGTCTTTAAACATTAGTTGTAAACTGCATTAAATGACAACAATTAAACAGTCCATGCAAAAGCCTTAAGAAGGCTTTAAGTCTTTACACATTGGATGTGTCACTTCATGCAGTTTAAAACAATTAAACAGTCCTGCAATTAAGCAAGGAAGTCTTAAGGAATTTGACGGGTTTTGATTCAGATCCCTCAATCTGATACACAACTTGCTGCAGAAATTCCCATGCGGGAGCACACTGCTTAGGGTAGTTGATATCAAGAACATAAAATGCCTTGAAGCACACGTCAACTGCTCCAAGCAGTGTGCTCTGAGGGAGTGCTTGACCAGCTAATATCACAAATGCCTGAGATGCACATTGCTGGGGATCTCCCAGCCCAGAACAGAGGGGAATGGCTGTGATTGCTGGAGGTATTCCACCATATTTGTTCCAACCTAAAACAGACAGAGACAGAAATATAGATAAAAGAAAGTGAATATTGTGTAGAAGGTGAATTGTAAGCAGACTACCAGTTTGTGTTATAATGCTAAAACTAACTGTACAAGGAAGTCAAAT
Organism: Xyrauchen texanus; assembly: GCF_025860055.1. NCBI lineage: Eukaryota > Metazoa > Chordata > Actinopteri > Cypriniformes > Catostomidae > Xyrauchen > Xyrauchen texanus. The sequence goes on from NC_068276.1 coordinate 1,832,573, forward strand.
GAGCTGTGGTTCTTAATTGGTGTGTTCATTTTGAGTGGGTCATGAATGTGTACAAGAAAATGTGGGTTGAGAACCACTGAGTAATAAAACGTAATCTCTTTTACCACTTTCTAGTCAGATTTCTACCTTGGATTAGCCTGGTTAACGCCAGACCTTGTCTCAATGAGACATGGTCTGGAAACCACATGGTCATTTTCTTGTATTTGAGGCGTGGTTTACTTAATGCCCAGAGCCGCTTATTAGGCCTACTGAATGTCTATCAAATGCGCCTGTACGTGGCTCATAGCCAATCGCTTCAATTATACCAGATGATGTATGTAGAGCGACAGAAATTCGACGAGGAAGAAGATGATGGGTCAGAGATTTATGTGTACACGATGGCGTTCAGCGACTATTGCCGCTTGTGCAAGACAAACATGAGGGTAGAAGGTATATATGGACACTCTACAGACATAAACAAACTGCTTCGGTGTGTCGCATAGACATCGCCGCCGCCTTGCTGCTCCCTCCCCGCTCTGTGATTGGTTCCTTTTGAGGGGAAAATCTGGTCCATGGTATCCAGGCTGCCTAGCAGCGTGAATAAAATTGGGCTGCGCGCAAGTCAGCATGGGGAAACCCAGGCTAACCTTGGATGGCATTGCCCAAAACTGAAATACAACTGTGAAGAACCTTGAAGTTGTTTTTTTAAATCAGGATTCACCCTTTAGCTTTCACATGAAACATGTCACTTGGATTGCCTTCTTTCACCTGTACCGTGATAGTTAGAATTAAGAATATTGTCTCTCAGAGTGGTGCTGAGAAACTGATCCATTGTACTTACAGGCATTTGGTGTATGAACGCTGTCCGTGACTCTTCAGTGGAGTGCCGGATACTCTTCTTCCCAACTCTGTAGACGGCCTGTGGTACCATGGTGGGTAGCAGTGTAAGGGCTAGTTCCCTTTGGCATCTGTAGGTTAAAGCAACACTAAGTAGGATTTTTTACCTTCAAATAATGTTTATAAAATCGTTTCAGTGGTTCATCAAGTCGTAACAGGGTGAAAGGCACTTCTGGATTTCGCCTTGGGGTCCTTTTAACTGCTATATCCACACTATGCAAGTTTGCCAGATCGGGTCGCGCTTCTATAGTTCTAATGAGACAATTCCGCTTCCAACCTGTAGGGCGTACCGCAGAGGAAAAAGCTCCTTAGGGTTACTTTAACAATATTCTAGGTATCAGTATGTGTGTGGAAAATAAAATGACTGTATAGAAATATGTAAATGAACAGATATTTGTGTCTCAACATACAGACAAATGTGACTAGGGTCGCAACGACGCGCCGACGCCATCGACACGCCGACTATGAAAATACTTCGACACGAATGAAATGCGCCGACGCCACATTCATTATTTACGCTTAAATATCGAGTAATGGCGGCTTCTGCTCCAGCTCATGGTGAAAATGACAATCTGGCTTTATCACATAAAGCCAGACCACGATCATCCAAAGTATGGGAATACTTTAAACTACAGCCGAACAGAAAGGTGCTTTGTTCACTATGCAAAGCGGAAATGTCATACCATGGCAGCACAACTGCTATGAACAAGCATCTTAAAAGGAAACATCCTGTGACTCTGCGAACTCAAACGACGAGCCAGCTGGGTAAGTAGTAGGCTTTATTACAGTGAGTTTTTGGAGTTGTTGTTGCGGTCATACCTTCTTTTTTCAGCTATTACAGCTTGTGTGCTAGTTAATAGTGTTAATTGCTAACGGTGCAGATGTAATTTATTGGCCCATTCGGCGACAATAAAATGGACTTTCATTTATAACTTCAACTTAAATCTGTCAACGAAGCCTTCAGTGCATTTAAATTGCCCGTTTTTAAAAGTTGTGTATGCACATGTAGACTAGAGACATGCACTCCGCTGGACCCAACACAACAGAGTGCGGCGGGATCTGATGGCCGAAGTGCGGCGCTGGCGGTAATGCACTCGTGCGTGTGCTGGTTACGTGGAGAATAAAACGATTCACGGGACTCCCGCAAAATAGAAATCTATAAATTGAACATCTCAAAACAAATAAATTGTCATTCATCTGTTGCACAAAAGCAGCAAGAACAACTAAAACAAAATAGATAGACCCTGGCCTGTAAATCGTTTCTATGTATAACATGTTTGCAGCGCTTAATAATGTAGCCAATCACAGACATATGTGTTTATTTCTTGAACGCAATGGCCAATCAGAAGCATTTAAGATGGAATCTCCTCACCGCTCAAAATGGACTTTTTGTTCAGTGCTGAATTCTGCATACTGGCAAATCGATATAATGAAAGATTCATTGTGCAGTCAGTTTCATTGATAATAACAGAGATGTCCGCTTTTTAGAAATTATTAAGGAGAAATCCGTCCCGCGCATGTCTCTAATGTAGAGTTTAAAAACAAACAATAACGTTATATTTACATATTAACAGTAGCCTAGGCTGTAATCTAGTGTATTTATTTATTTATTTTTATTTGAATAGGGACAGATACAAAAAAAAAAATCAGAAAAATGAATTAATAAAAGTTTGAAATATTAATGTAGAAGTTGTACTTATTAAAAGTACAAAAATATGCATTAGATTAATCAGAAAAATAATCGTTAGATTAGTCGACTAATCAAGAAATAATCGATAGATTAATCAACAACAAAAATAATCGATTAGATGCAGCCCTAAATGTGACCAAAAGGAAAGGAATCCCAGGAGCCTTGCCATAGAACACAAAAGGTCCGTTTTAACTTACCCAGTGTCATGTCCTCAACAGTAACTGAAGGGAGTTTATTTTCCTGTTTGGCCAAGTACAGGACCTTTTCGGCATATTCAGGGAGCCAGGTCTCAAATAATTTAGGTGCAGCCTCACTATGCAGCACCAGGAAGTCCTGCAAAATCTAAAAATAAACACAGGAAACAAAGGAAAAAATTTGATATCCGCTCCTTTGATACAAAATGTAAATAAGGTATTGCTGATATATGTTCCAGTGGAACCATACCATGCCCGGACTGGTGAGATGAGGGTACTCTGTGAGGATTTCCAGTATGTCCTTGGAGCTATTACCCCGGATCCAGTTGGCTCTGGATAACACTGTGTCCTTCATGTAGGACTGCACTTGAGTGAAAGGCTCTGAATTGTGTTTCAGCCATTCCTTCTGTTGGAAGGCTCTTTCTTCTGGAACGGTTGATTCTTCAGAGAAACAAAAGAGATTACAAATAAGTTTATGAGTTTTATTCCTGTAAAACTGCATTCAGATAGGGACAGGAAGCCGCTTTTTTTCAATTAATTTCAATGAGGGTCGTGCATTTCCACGCCTGCAGCCGCAGGGGTTGCCGCAAAAAAATGCCACTGGCATCCGACAAGAGACATTGAGCCAGATTCAACTTTTGGGAAACCGGAGCCCCACGTCATGCTCCAGCTGCCTTTCAGACACTCAGATCGATCAAACCTCCACAGACAGCCTGAAATGTCTCTGATACAGAGAATATCCAGGTTGATTCACGGACTAAACTTTGATAATCTACCTGTGTGTGTTCTGACTTTGTTTATTTCATGTACTAGCTTTCTAAATCTGAGTCTGACTCGCAATTTACTCCGCAAAATAATGACACAAAGAAGTTTAATTTGATTTGTGTCCAATGATTAGAGAGATAGAGACATAACAGTGAGCAAGCTCCGGCAACCCACCTACACCCCCCACCCACCGAACTCCTCTACCACGGTTACCGGCTTCTCTGTCCCTGTCTGAATGCGGCTTATGAAAGTTTTCACTGTTAAACTGATACATGGTATTGGCACAAGTTCAATACTGACAAATTTGAAAACGTTTTCAATACGCATAAGGGGGAAGTGTCAAAAAATGCAAAGTGCCTGTTGTTGTGGCGTCAGCTATTTTCACTTTTTCTGCCAAATTCAAGAAACAAACAACAGAGACAAACATGCAAATCTAATCCTTCCACTCCTTCAACGCCATACATTTTCTGTCATTGATAATGTAAATAAAAGACTTTTGTGAGCCTGTGTCACCTGGTATGTATGCCCTTCGTGACTGGCTGGCTTCAGGCATTTGTTGGGTGGACCCACGGTTTGACCTCTTTCTGACATTCCTTAGTCTTTCTTCTAAGAAGCCCGTGGCTGGGTAGTGTATCACTCCTCCATCCTTGATTAGCTTCCTGGCTTTTGTGTACCATATGTCCTGGGGGAAAAAAGAATTTTCATTATCCAAGAAGGACCTTTTTAATCTTTTACAAAGTTTTGCAATAGAGATAACACACCAATTAAGAGAAACAAGTGTTAAAACGAAAATGAAAGAAAATTATACACATTCAAATGTATTGTCTTGCATGACCCCTTCATCTCATTAGACACCATTGCTTATTAAGTACATTCACATCTTTGTAAGAAAAAGAAAAAAGAAACGTTTTTAAGTTTTTAATCAGCATCAATTTCCATGAACCAAGATAATAAAACTCACATAGCCACTGTCTGAATTATCATTCAGGGCCGGGAATGTCTGCACCAATGATAGCGCCAGGGCCTGTTTTATGCTTGTGGATGGCCTGTAAATATATATAAAAAAAACACTTTCAGTAAATAAACAAGTGACACACAAATGTACAGCCTATACATTTACATTTCCAGATATTTAAATATATCCAGAAGTAAGATAATCTGAAAATATCAGAGACATTGAATTTCAAATACTCAACCTAATACTTTTGCAATCATCGACAGAGAACCTGAAAACAAAACCTATGTTTAAGTCTGTTGCCTAGCTTTAAAGGAGACCTATTGTGCTTTTCCAGTTTTTCAGACTTATAAATATGTTTAAAATGTTGGATCCTTATTCTGGAGGACCTGCTAAGACTCAGTTTCAGGCTGTGTGTTTTGTTGTCTGGGTCAGTTTTCCGGTTTCAAGACGTACTGTTGTATGGATGAAGTCGACATTTTTAATAGTAAACAAGCCAATTTCTGTACTTTTCATTTACTGGGTTTGACAACTTCCTTGAATGTGAGCAGAAGCGTCTCTCCCACCTCCCCTGGGCTGCAGCATGCAGCGGAAGCAGCAGCCTAAGGGGAGGGCGAAGCACTAGATCTGAGAGCAAAGCAGGAAAAAACCAGAATGGAAGAATACATAGCCAGCTTGTATGCAATAGTAACATAGTTTTTTGTTGATCTAAACTTTCATATGTGCTCCACTGAGGTCCAATACCATACTAAAAGCCACTGAAATGAGCATAGTAGGGCCTCTTTAAGTTATATCAAATGTATCCTATATTTAACATACCTCTGTCCAAACCTCTCAATCAAAAAAAGACACCAGAATTTGTGTCAGAGTGATCCTTTGTTTTCTATTGATGACTCCAGTGTCTTGAAGATTATTTATTATTTCTCTGCCACTGGACACTGCAGAAAGAACCTGTCGGATATCCTAAAATAAATGACAAGAATAGTTGTTGAGGTGAATCATTGCAATTTACCAATTTAACCCTGGGATACCAATTTTGGACATAAATGTGAATATTTGATATCCTGACCTGAAGTTTCATAGTCAAATATTAGTAAAAGGAAAAGGTGAACAAGTACTAAAAAAATATTTTCCTTTACCCAGAACAATAGCTATTGTGAGAGCCAAAGTTTAAACAGAGAAAAAAAAAACACTTACAAGTGGTGGAACTGCTTCTAACACCAACATCTGATTTGCCGATTCTTCCAGGGGGCATATGAGGTCAGCATCATGGCTTCTGGATTCATTAGAAGTCGAAGGTTGAGGTGACGCAGCAGCTGCCGGAGCATTAGAACCCTTCTGCAGAAAATAAAATATAAGTCATATTTTAAGATCCAATGGGTTTGGCTACCTGTGTACAGGCACAAATAAAAAAAATATTACTTTGTCAGCAGTACACTCTTGTCTTAAAGGCGCTATCAGCTATCCCGGTTGGTGTAACCTCTTGTTAATGTTTGAATTATTATCAAACAAAATGGAGGCTAGCTAGACCCTCCCTCCTCCTCATCCACGCAATAACCCCCCAAACCCCACCCCACATCATTCTTGTCGGTTATGGCTGTTTCGTGATACGGGATGCTCTGTTTGTTGCTCAGTTTGTTTTTGCTGCGTTTGTGGCTGTCTGCAGAGACCGCATTTCTGTACAGTGTTGTTCAGGGGACAGGCAGCTAGCGGATAGTGAGATGTTTAGCGTATGTGAAAAAAAAGTGTGACATCACTGATAGCACCTTTAAGTGACCAGTGCATCATAGATCAAGGTGAGTGTCATAGGGTTGTGTATAGTGTTTAGTTAAAAAATATATATATATAATAAAAAAATTAAAAACTCACTTTTACTTAGTCCAATTTATCCAATCTCAGTAGTTCAAGTAGTGTCCCCTCCAAGTTGTTTAAATATTTGTCATTCATTGAGTGATTGGGGTGATACTGATCATCTTCCAATGAGGCAGAATTACTTAAGACTAACTTAATTTGGTTGGTGTGTTCTCACGCCAACAAAGCCGTGTCAACAGTGGCAGTGGCTGTTCACATGCTTAACTGCAGTCTAAAAAGTCTGTAGCGCAGAGAGATGTAAGAAGTGTCATCATGTTCTCTGTATGACTTGACTGCATGTAATGGATGATGATCAAGTAGCTCTTCCACATCAATAGCTAAAAAATCCTTAGTGGGGATCACACTGTACGCAAAAAGATGTTTTTCAAACCCCAGTGTTTCCCACTTCTGCACAACAAGCTTTATTCTCAAGTTGCCCATTTGCTCAAGAACCAAAATGGTTTTTATAAGCCCAAACTGAGGGTCCCCATCTTTGTCATAGGACATAAACACTATCATGCCTGATCTATAAGTGGTACCCTTGACCGTGACCCTGGCCGGTACGTACAGCTCTGTGAAAAGTGGGAGCCCTATCAGACCACTTTGGATCTCTTTATAGCCTTCGAGGTTGGCTAAAAATGTTGTGGATCCAGGTCCAATTTCTGTGTTGTGACTTAACAAAGACCCACTCATGAAACTGTAGCACTGCATAATCTGGTGTCTGTATGCCATTGTTTTACAGATGTTTCGGAAGTTGCAGGTGACATGACTGACACGTTTGAAGAACCCATGTTTGCCTTCAAAACGCATTGACCAAAGGTGTATCAAGGGTCCGAGTTTTTAAACACCTTTGGATAATGGAGCATGAAATGATGTTTTGGACGCTAGATGTAAATGAGGATAGAGCTCCAAGAAAAGAGAGTGGTGGTCTTCAATGATTTTGCTCAGGTAGCGTGTTGCTGCAAGAGTAACAGATGGTGAGAAGATGATCTCCATGGACATGAGTAAAAGTAGGAGAAGCTCCCATTCCTTGGAATCAGTGGGGATCAGGTCACCTATCATTAAAGGCAGTAAACGAAGTAGGCACCACATCTGAGCTGCAGACTGTCGCAGAGGGCTGTCAATATTCTTGAGATCACTCTTGCTTATTATCGATGGCTTGTTTCCCACATCAGAAAAGCCATAATCAAAGCTTGTAATGCGGTAGTTAATCTTATCTAGTGACATGTGCTTTTGCTCAATTAATGATTTTAATACAAGCTTGACTTCGTATGCCCCTACACCTTCCAGAATGTCATGCATTACATCCACAGCTACATTGTCTGTCACGTGGTAGAAAGACAGGCTGTTTAGGGCACTGTCCCTTTTAAGGCCCGTCTTAGAGGGGTTGTCTGTCTCCAAATCTGCCCTGTGAGTATTGGGATCACGCAAAAGGGCAAGATCTTCCTGTGTCTGTACTCTCAAGACATCTCTGTGTACTCTACACAGCCGACACACATGGTTTCCACTGAAACTCTCAGTATACCCAAGAATAGCATTTAAACCCAAATTGTCCCCGACTACCTGGACAACTGTGAATTTCACTACTCCTTGAAAGTCACAGGTGTTAACAGTGATACCATCCTTCTCGAGACACTTTAATTCATCCACGATTGGGCGCAACACTGCATCAATGCCGTAAGTCTTTGCATCGTCCGATTTATAAACTGCTAGCAGGAAGTGTGACTGTAAATTGGACAGGAGATCTGGTGGCAAACTCTTCAGGATGAAATATATAAATCCTAACTTGTGAACTACAGTCTTGGACCCAAGAGGATTAACGGTTTCACAATCATCATTGTACAACAACAATGGCACAGACACCTCTTTCGAAAAGAGTGGATGTGATTTACAAAATTCACCGTCAAACACATCATGTAGAAAATCCCTCTTTTTCCTTTGCCATTCCATCATTGCGTGTAAAATGCCAGGAAGTTCCAGTATCTTGACTAGAAGAGGCTTGAGCTGAATACGCTGATAGGTATCAGGCACAGCAACTTGTCGGACACTGCCAGTGACTGAATCCCTCTGCTGAACATAAGAGACGCTTGGTAAAACTTCCTCAACTGGCTGAATGAAGTTTCCAGAGTTTGTGAAATACTTTATCTGTTTGTAGTCTGTCTCCAGTCCTTTGAAAGGCTCGGCTAGCGTCTGAAAACTCCTGTCGGAGCTCTTCTACCTGTGGGCTCTGATCATGACCTAACTGACTAAACAGTGACATTGTCTTGGTTTTTAGTCTGTTCACAATGTCACCAATTAAACTTGAGGTGTGTTTAACCACATAGTTTATGTTAGTAAATGTCTGGGAAGACCTGGATCTTAGATGAGCTAGAAAAGGGCTACTCTGTCTGTAATTCCCTCTTGCTCCAATTCATCCCAAGCATCGTCTAACTGCTCTGCTTGTACACCTTCAACTTGATCTTGATTATCATCTTCATCAACATTAAAAACATTAGCAGACTGATGCAATACATTGGCAGGCTGGGCCAGGGCCAGGTTCTCTTCGTGTTCCCTATGTAGGTGCCTTCGATAAGAACGAATGAAGGAAAATGTTCTGTTACAACTGCTTTCACAACACTGAAAATATGTTGTTGAACTATTTACATTGTGAACTGTGCGTAAATGTGATAAGAAAGTCTTGATATCACCAGGGATTAGCCTTTTGCACTTAAAGCATGTATACGCCATCGGCCTGTTGATCAGCGGTGATGAAAGCCCTTAGCTCTAGTGGAGGTAACTTACAAATTCTCTGAAGAGACTCAGGAATTTAAGCCTGGGGCCAACTTTATGGACAAGATTTTTTATAGTGTCTTCATCTAAAAGAAGAAATGCTTCCTCATCTATGTCTTCATCTGAAAGACAGAAAACAAGACAACATGAGTATTTAATGGCCAAGTCAAGACAATTGTGAACCACTCACCAGATAATCTTTGATTATCAAGCTAACAAATAATCACTTTTAAAGTGTTAGTTCACCCAAAAATGAAATTAATGTCATTAATGACTCACCCTCATGTCGTTCCAAGCACGTAAGACCTCCTTTCATCTTCGAACATAGTTTAAGATACTTTAGATTTAGTTAGAGAGCTTTCTGGTCTGTCATATAGTTGTCAATCTGCATTCACGACTTCGCAGTGACGCTGGTGACGTAAGATGCTACGTAAGACGCCGCATCAGATATCACGTCATCAGCGCCTTACGTTAGCAGCGTCTTACGTCACCAGCGTCACTGCGGAGTCGTGAATGCAGATTGACAACAATATGACATACAATGCTCAATAACGTCATAGTTTTTCTTATTTTTGGATCAAAATGTATTTTCGATGCTTCAAAACATTCTAACTAACCCACTGGTGTCACATGGACTACTTTGATGATGTCTTTATTACCTTTTTGGACAAGGGACAGTATACTGTACATATGGAGGACCAGAAAGCTCTCGGACTAAATCTAAAGTATCTTAAACTTTGTTCCGATGATGAAAGGAGGTCTTACGGGCTTGGAACGAGATGAGGGTGAGTCTCATCTCGCCATTTTTGGGTGAACTAACCCTTTAAAGGTGCCATGTGTAAGAAATGAGGTAAAAATATCCAAAAAATGAGCTACACGCATCAAAAGAATGAGAAGAAATAAGGGCGATGATGTCATTAAAAAAATGACAAGTTATAGTGCTGCAGAGATATCAACCTGAATTAGCATGCTAAATTACTAGCCACGGCCCGACAGGTGTCATAATACCAGTTTCGGCCATGGGAGGGGTACACCTACACTGAGAGTTTTCAGGCATGATCAGACATCAGTATCATGCAGTAATTTGAAGTAAGTAGTTACCGTAGCTTAAGTTACCTATGAACATATAGGTCTGGCATTGATACTAGGTAGGGAATTAGTGCTTGTATGATACTGTGTTATGTGTATGCGGATACAGTATGAACGAGATAGTTGTAAATATCCGGCTAAGTTACGGATGGCAATAAGGACGGATCTTTACTTAAGGCTATTGGGTCTATTTGATATGGGTCCACACCAATCAAGCTTATCTTCTCTTGATACCGACGAGATGAAGCCATTAGGCTACAGCTCCCTCAACTCAAATCTGCGTGCGGCTAGGGGCAGGACAGATGTCATGTCAACAATATGGCCATGGTTAGCTACTTCCAGTGTTTGCGAATAAGGCCTATGAGAGATGATATAAGGGCAGTAAGAGTAAATGCTCACCTCTAAAATTCTCAATCAGCTCAGACAGCCGCCACTCAGTTAACTTGTCAGTGACAAAGCTGTCCATTTAAAATGACCTGGAGAAAACATATCAATATAGAGGTTAGCAACAATTCGAAGACTTGACCTGCTTCTTTAACCTGTTAGGCTGCAACCCCACTTTTTAAAAAAATCCACAGAAATGGCATATACCCAAACTGAAACAGAAGCAGTTCATGAACCCTTTGTACTAAAAAGCATAAAATATTCTTTTCTTTTGTCTGCTGCATTATTATTACTAATTAGCCTACACCTTCTAAAAGCCCTGAGGGACGTTGAGCTAAGCCTGAGGACGTTGTTTGTCAAGCTGTCATGACGACAGCAACCGGATTTTTTTCCTGAATGAGAGCGGCTGACGCTCATAACTCTTTCTAAACGGTATCGACTCATTTTTTCATTTCATAACACCTGACACAAATTAAGACATGACTGTCAATAAGTTTCTCAGAATACAATAATGGTCATAGTCAAATACTGAAACTTGAGTCGTATATATATTTTAATGATGGTTAGTTTGTCACGGTAATAACATTAAATCTGATCTGATAGTAACTTTGAACTATTTAAACAAAAACACGCGCTGGGCCACTTGCAAAGGTTAACAGGTTTTAACTCTCACTAACTTACTTCAGCCAGTTACGTTAGAGCTATGTATAACGTTAAGTTAATAGTGCTAAGCACGCGCACGGCGCAGCTGGTAAGTTAACGTTAGCTGCTAAACATAACTCAACGATTGAGTTATGTCGCCACAAGCTGCACTGTACTTACCATATTAGTAACGTTGTATTATAACAATGAGATAAGTAACGTTAACTTACGCTTGCAGCACATGTTATGAAAACTAGAATTTAAAGGCCGTGTAAAGTGAATGCTGTCATTTTCTTCTAAACACGTTAAATGGGTCATAAATGTATTTCTCAGAAATGTGAAAAAGCATTTCGACCATTTTGACACATAAAGTTGTCAAAAAAGTTATTTTGACTTTACACAGACTTTAAACTAGTTAACGTTAGATGTTTTCGCGATAGCCGAGTCTAACAGTTACATGCCAACCACAAAATTAACGTTGCCACATAATGCTAGTCTCAACGTACAGTAGCAACTAAGCCATGGTAAATGGTGCTAAACTAACTTAGCAACGGGATATGGACACAGAAAAGTTAACATTACATCAACACTGAAAATACTTGCTTACCTTTAATGCACGACGAAGTCGAGTTTCACCGAATAAGATCGAGCGCAAGTGGATCGAAGGCGCGAAGTGGATCGAGCGGATCGAAGTGACGGTTATTTCAAACGGCTGTTGAGAAAATTCCAGAACAACTGGGGGAGGGGTGACCCAGAACATGGGTTTCTCTTTGAAAAATAACCCAGAAACCCAAACAACTCAGGAATTGGGTCAAAATATTAACCCTATAACCCAGAAAATTGTTACTCTCTGAAAAAATAACCCATAATTTTAACCCAACACAAATAACCCAGAAAATGGGTTGAAGAAATAACCCAGGAGTTTTTAGAGTGTACATTCTTCTTGCAACAACTTTGTGGCAAATACATGTGCTAAACAGTATATTATCAGGACTCATGTGTTCTGTATATAATTTAGAGGATTTGGAAAGAGAAAATAAAAACATAAATAAATTAAGCCTACACTACATTATTTCCAGTGAACCAAAATGGCTGTCATTGATGTCCTTCTAAAGACACTTGAAGATCTGGAATCAAGTGAACTCAATCAATTTAAATGGCATTTAACTCAAGGTGTGGATGGCCACAAAATCCCCAAAAATAAATTAGAGGGCAAACCAATGTGGGATATTGTGGATGGTATGATTCAACGGTTTCATGAGGCTGGTGCTATAAAAGTCACTCTGGACATTTTGTACAAAATGAATCTGAACAATCTTGCACTGCAAATGAATGAGGATCTTCAAAAAAAAGGTAGAACATGATTGACTGATTAATTTTAAAATAGAAATAATTTGCAAACTTACAGAATAGTTCAACCAAAAAATGAATATTCTCTTATCATTTACTCACCCTCATGCCATCCCAGATATGTACGTCTTCCTTTCTTCTGCATAACACAAATGAAGATTTTATGATGGAGATATGATGCGTTTTTTGTCCATAAAGAGCAGGTCAATGGGGTCCAACACTTTCAAGCTCAGAAAAAGCACATAAAGGAAACATAAAAGTAATCAACATAACTCCAGTGGTTTAATCCATGTATTCAGAAGTGATATGATAGGTGTGGGTGAGAAACAGATTCATATTTAAGTACTTTATACTGTAAATCTCCACCTTTGTCCAGCCCAGACCTGTAGGTGGCAATATGCACAAATAATACAAATTGCCAAACTTATCTTATCACACTTATCATATTGCCAAGACACACATGGATTAAACCACTGGAGTCTTATGAATCATGTTTATGCTGCACTTCAAAGTTCTGGTCACCATTAACTTGCATTGCATGGACCAACAGAGCTGAAATATTCTTCTAAAAATCTTAATTTGTGTTCTGCAGAAGAAATAATGTTATACACATCTGGAGAGAATTTACATTTTGAATTTACATTGAGAATTGACCTAACCCTAACCTAACCCTTTCATGAGAGAATTTACATTTTGGGTGAACTATTCAAATTTGTTGGAAAACTGTAACAAGTTAGTTTTCCTTTCTCTGTGTCTGTACAGGCATAAAGTAGAGATGAAGAAGAACTTCAGGCATAAACATCCAGATGATTCCAGGTAATTCAATTTAGTTTTTTTGGCAACAGCAAGAGTAAAAACCATTATAAAATCAAATGTGTTATCTTTTTGCTTGGTATCATTTTGTATTAATGGATGCAAACAATTGAGCAATATATTGTGTATAATAATTTTTATAACCCCCTTTGTTTAAATGTAATTACATTTTTTAATTATACTTTAGCCACTACATAAACAGCAGCCATGATGCACAAGACTGACTCTAAACTGGATGGAAACAACACATCTTCTACATATAACAGATGTT